>NW_007726949.1:112358-133467 GCF_000696425.1 Galeopterus variegatus | reverse complement strand
CCGGGGCCTTGGTGTTATCAGCACCGCACTCTACCGAGTGAGCCACGGGCCGGCCCTTTGGATGGATTTTTGAAAGTCAACTTTATTAAATATAATTTGGATAAAATAAAATGCACCTACTTTAAGAGTAAAGTTCCAGGAATTCTGACATACGTATTCACTTTTGCTTACTTCAAGATTTCATAGATTTTTCTCTGGATTTAAGAATTTTATAGTTTTAGGTTTTACATTTGGGTCTATATCTATTTTGAGTTAATCGTTGTGTTTAGTTTAAGATAAAGGTTGTTCGTTTTTTTTCCCCATAAGGATAATTAGTTGTCCCAGCTCCCATTGTTGAAAAGACTATCCTCTCTTCATTGAATTACCTCGGCACCTTTGTCAAAAGCCAGTTGATCCTGTATGTGTATCTCTGTTTCTGTTCTGTACCATTGATCTATATATCTCTCCTTTCACTAGTGCCACACTGTCTAGATCATTGTAGCTTTATATTAAGTCTTGAGATCAGAGTGTAAACTCTCAACTCATACTTTTTATAATGTGAGTATATAAAATTACGTGGTTATTTAACGTTCTTTGATTTTGGGTATTAATTTTACATTCAGCTTGTTAATTCCTAATCCTTTGGGATTTTGATGGTGATTGCATTGTATATAAATCAACTTGTGCAGATCTTACATCTTAACAATATTGAGTCTTTTGATCTATGAACATGGTATATCCCTCTATTTATTTGGGTCTTTAATTTCTCTCATCAGTCTTTTGTAGTTTTTGGTTTACATGTCTCACATATATTTTGTCAAATTTATTCCTAAATATTTCATTTATTTTTAAATGCTATCATAAATGAATTGTCCTATAAGTTTATTTTTCAATTTCTTGTTCCTCATGTATAGCAATACAATTGATTTTGTATATTGACCTGGTATACTGTAACTTCAATCAGTTTACTTACTGGTGATACTGTACTAAGTTTTGCTTGTTTGAAAGGGATTAGAAAATGTATTAATTGAAACATACAGGCTTATGTATTTGTAGTTGAGGTTTGAGGCAAGAGGGAGGTTGTGATGTCAAGAGTCAGCACAACTGAGCACATCTGGAAGCACTATGTAGACGACACTGGGGGTGCCGGGTGCACGAGAAACCAGGAAGCCTCTTGGGATAAGCTTCATTCTAAAGAGTCCACTGATGGGTCAAATTTAGACCAAGACCCATTTGGGAATAAAGAGGCAAGATCCATATCTGCAGTAAAGACGCTATTTCACTAAGACCTTTTAAGATAGGTAATCCTTGGTGAGTCACTTGGGATAAAATGTGACCACAAACTAATGAGACAGAGAGGGATTTCATTTTGCTTCTGTAGTAATGTATGCATATGTGTATGAGAGAGAGAGAGAGAATTTAATAAAAGTTTAATGAGATAGAAGGGCTAAAAACTAATTGAGGGGCTAGCAAGGAATTGGTAAAGGGCCACGAAAAATGTTTACATTGTGTAATGTTGAATATACTAATTATCCTGATTTGAGCATCACATATTGCACGCAGGTATGGATATTCAATGCTGTACCCCACAGTTATGTACAATCAATTGTTTCAATAAATAAATAAAATAATAAAAAAGAAAAGAAATTCCACCCTCCATTCTCCATTTTCCCACCCCACTGTGCCAATACCCCTCTTCACATCCCACAAGTGCTTACGTAAAGTCTATTGTTCTTTGTGTAGAATTTCCTTACTTCTCCCCATAAAAAATGCTTTCTTAGTTTGTAAAATGAGGATGCTGGACTAAATCATCTCTAAAGTTTTCTCCATGCTAACTTCTCTGATTCTATGAAAGGGAGATGGGAGTTGTCTCCACCTTACTTGGACTGTGGGTCAGAGATAAATTAACACATGACTGAAAAGACCTTTGCATGTATAACAACAGAGCTAGTGCTAAAGCTCAGTGCCATCACTTATTAAACTACAAAAAACTAGAGGAAAATGTTTGAATATGGGAAATAGGAACAAACAAGTTTGTGAATCCCAAGAGTTGGAGGCTCTGAAATTCTCAGGGTGTGTTTTCCAAAGAAATACTACAGGTTTGAGCTTCAATTCTTTTTAACCTTGTGGATGGGAAGAATGGTCAGAGGGTTGAATTCCTGCTGTTTCTGTCAGCACTCGTGGTGGCAACCAACAGGAGCTGGCTCTGCTTTGGGAGGATCTTGAGGATGCAGATTGGCTGGGAGGACGATCAGGAGGCAAGGGAGCTCAGAGCCTCAGAGCTAGGGGCATGGACAAGGTGATGCTGCACAAGTGTCCAGGAGGTTGTTCAGCCCCTACATCTGCAAAGATTTACCTCAAATTGTTCCCTCCATCTTTGTGGTACTAGCTGGAGAGTCAAAGCCCCGGGAGCAAACATCCGATTCATGTCAGACACACTTCCTCAGCTTGGCTTCCCATCCAGCCCACTATGCACAATACAAAGTCTCCTGTGAGGGAGAACAGATTTCACTGTGTGTGTGGATGTGGTGGGGGTGGGTGTGGGTGGGATGGTTGACTGCTAGATGGCCAGAAAATGACAAATGTCTTCTAGCCCAAATATCTTGGTTTTTCTCTCTGTCCCCTTTGCCTTCTCTTACTACCTTTTAGTTTGTTAACTTGCTATAAGGAAGATATGTCACATCAATCTAAACTGGTGAATAAAGTTAGATCTGAATTGCCAGGGTGAGTCAGAAAATGTGATTTTTAAGAGCTCCTTTGATTCTTTTGAGATTGCCATCCTGATATGTCATCTGGCACACTGCAAACTCTAAACCCCAACCTCAAGGCAGCTTAGGTGGAAAATTTTCAGCCAATTTCTAATTCATCTTTGTGTTGCAGACACAGCTTCTGACTGCTCCCCAGTCAAGGCTGTGTGAGTGGACAGACCAGGCATGGATAATAGCCTGTAGGGACCATTGCTCTGGGAGACAGATACATTTATAGCAGTGATGTTTGACCACAAGGCCAATGATGCCTATCTGGTTCAGTACCATTCTTGCTTTGTAGTAATTCTTCTATCAGACTTCAATGACAGAGATTAGCTAAATTGACTGCTTTGTTCTCTGGAAGCATCTGTTTACTGTCATAGGACCACAGATAGAAAGGGATATTCATTAGTACTAAATTTCATTGTCATATTGGTCCAGAGTGAGAAAACAAGATGAAATCCAGCCTCCTGGGAAGAAAAGAGTGGCTTTTTAGGGGCCGCTCTTTGTGGGTGTCTGTCTGGCTGCAAGGCTGAAGCGAGCACAGGCTCGCCAGGGCAGGGAGCAGCCAGTGCACCAGGCTGGTGGTGGAGTTGTCTGTCTCCAGCTCTGTCTGTGGTTGTCCCTGAGATGCTGGTGGTGGAGAAGCACATAGAACAACCTCTTTTTCCTTTTTGTAAATTATTCCTTTTTCTGAATTATTATAATATTGCAGAAATACTCACAGCCGAGGATTTTGGAGTATAAAGCAGGAGCAGCACTTAGTAAGTGGAATTTACACAAAGAACTCACTCATCGTTGTCTCATGGTATCTGAGGACTCTTTGCTGCCTGAAGGGAGGAGGCAACACATCTGAAATAAAAACATCTGCCTTCGTTTCCCATTGGATGTTTCATTGTACCCAGAAATAGAAAGGTTGAGAAATCATAAAACGATCCCACATGAAGAGTAGTGTTGTCAGTAAACTGAGTATGAGATATGTCTATGCCTGTTTAGCTATTTATGGATAGCAGTTATTTGGGAGAGGGGACTTGGAGGCTGTGTCCATTTTTGGCAACATCGCCTTCAAACTCATTGCTGGTCCTTTCGCTGCTCTGCTTTGCATGGCAAGTCGGGGGTGAGGAGGGAGGCTGTGTTTCTGGACTCCTGTGCACTTGCTTCTGGCTGGGCTGAGCTGCGCCAGTGGGAGACACTGGCAGGAGACTGGGGGCAGGAGGAAGGCAGGAGCTGGAGTGCTTTGCCCTGTCTTTCCCTGCTTTGGTGTCAGATTAGGCAACTGCTGGGACTCTTCTGTGGTGGCTCAAGTGCGCCCCACCACTTCCACCCACAGGGCTGCTGGGGTTATAGCTTTTACCAAGTTTCAAACCCTTGGGCTCTGATCATTCTGCCTCTTCTTTTGCTTCCAACCCAGAGATGGCAGTGCCTTTCCCACCACTGATGGTCTCTGGAGTACCTCACCCTCCCCTGTCTGCCTTCTCAGCAAATTCCATCACCTGGCTAACCAAGTCTCTGTATTAAATTTTGTCTTTTAAAATACTTAGATGGTTTCCCAAACTAGACAATGACTTCTAGAGGAATAGAGATGTCTTTCTAACAAGAAATATCCCAGAAACTATACAGGGATCCAACCTGCCAAGCCCTGACCCTGGTTCAAAACAACAATCGGCTTCCTCCTTTACTGCTCCTGGGATCCTCCGCATATTTCTACAGACTGACACATCTTCAATTCTAGGTTTCCCACTTTCTAACAAGAAATATCCCAGAAACTATACAGGGATCCAACCTGCCAAGCCCTGACCCTGATTCAAAACAACAATCGGCTTCCTCCTTTACTGCTCCCGGGATCCTCCGCATATTTCTACAGACTGACACATCTTCAATTCTAGGTTTCCCATTACATCTGAACTCTGAGCATCTCCATGCCATCCTTGTGCCTGTCCTCAAGAAGCAGCATTGCACTGCAGCAGGACCGATGGCTTTGGCATCAGACTGACTGGTTCAAATCCCGGCTAACATCCCTGAGCCCCAATGGTGCTGTCCAATACAAGTATAATGTAAGCCTCATATGCGGCTTTACATTTTCTAGTACCATATTAAAAAAACATAAAGAGAAACAGGTGAAAGCAGTTTTAACAATATATTTTATTTAACACAATATTTCAGAAATCTTTCAACATGCAATTGATATAGAAATTATTGAGATGTTTCAACTTGTTTTTTCTAGTACAAAATCTTTGAAATATACCATGTATTTTTACACTTATAGCACATTTTAATTCAGACTTGCTGCATTTTAAGTGCTTAATACTCATATGGCTAGTAGATATCTTATTAAACAGTGCAGATCTATAAGAAGAGGTAATAAAATTACTTGGTAGCCATTTTTCCTTTTCTTTTTTAAAGGTTAGAGATAATGATATGCAATGCTTAGCACACAATAGGAGCTTACTAAGTGTTAGTTGTGATTATTATTACCTGTGGGTATTCAGCTTCCTTTCCATCTCCCTTACCAGACTTTCAAGATCTTCACTGCTCTCTCTCTCCTTTATCCCCAATCCTATTATCTCCTCCCACTCTCAGCAGACAATCTTATTTCCTCCTTTAAAGAAAACAGTGGTCATTTGAACATTTCACTTCACCAGCTAATCATGCCTCTGTAATCATCATCCTTTATTAACTTATGCAATAGAATAAGTAATTTCTCACAAATTGAAAATGTTAGTTGAAATGATCAACCATTAAAAATTATTTATAATATATAAAATGTATTACATATACTTACATATAATACATATAACACATTTATTTAAAATACATATACACGTGTTACCTCACATTGAAACATGGAAAAAAGTACAGTCAGTGGACATTCTTTGCTCTAGGGTCACATTCTTTGGTGTGAGTGTGGGTTAGCTGATCAGATTCCAGTTGTTGTACTCATGGAAGCCACACATGACTTATTCGCCATGATTCCAGCATAGGTTTCTTGAAAGTGAAGGGAAAACTGAAAAGCTCTCTGTGAAGAAATATGAGTGTGAAACACCTCTAGATTTGTATAGTGCGCCCACAATCTTCTGTAGTTGTCGCACCCACACCAAAGTTGACATTTTTTAGTGAGCCACATTTATAGACTTTATAAAGCAACTTCCTTTTTGTGGGAAAAGGAACTCTTTTCATACATTTTATCATGTTACCTAATATTTAATTATCCTTCATAATCACAATAAGAAATGCACAGGTACAAACGAGTTTGGGGAGAAAACGCAACAGAATTTCGGTCAGCATACAACTCAAGTGGGGAAGGGGAAGTGCACGGCCCCCGGGGAACGGCCAGTCGCCACACAATGTGGAGGGTGTCAGCCAGTATGTCCTGCAAGAAAGGTGCTGAGTGCCATGTAATCAGCAAGTCCATGAAGTGGACGTTAATGAGGAGAGGCCCAGCTGTACCCAGATTGTCCTTGTCTGTCTTCATCCTTCTGCTTTTCATTCTTGCCCCCAAGAGAAGTTCCCCTCTGTATTAGACAAGAGTCGTCCAGAGAAACAGAACCAATAGGACACACACACACACACGCACACGCACACACACACACACACACGCACACGCATGCACACACACGCACACACACACGCACACACACACGCACGCACACACACGCACACACACACGCACGCACACACACATGCACACGCACGCATGCACACTTGTGCATATCTGTCTATATATGAGTATATGTATGTCATCATCAGACCCCTTGGGCCATCTTTTAAGGTCCCACTGATTCTCCCAATCAAAGAGCCAGTGCTGGATACATTCCGTGACAGAGGACTGGGCAGCTAGTGTAAAGGTGTTGTATTTCTTTTCTTTTCACCCCCTTCTCATGCTTTTGCTCTCCCCAAGGAGGGGTTTGAGCTTCAAGCAGGGGTAGAAGGAAGAGAAGAATGTGGCATAAGCAGAGGGAAAGAACAGACTCTCCACCTCTGTCGCTTCTAGACTCTGCGGAGAGCTGTCGCCAAGGGAGAGAATTAGATGCTCGATGATGTACAGGTTAGCAAGTAGTGGTGTAAGTCATACAGACTCAGAATCATTTTTTGATCAGAGTCTTTATGCAACAGGATCATTAGCATATATGCCACTGGAATGAAGATGGCGAAATGTGGTAATGCCATTTTCATTCATGTGTCTATTCATTTTACAAATATTTATTGAATGCTTACTAGGTGATTACCGTATCTACAGAGCTGGCCTTTCTGTACTTAGCATTAAGAAAGGGTCAAGCCCCTTCTTGGGTTTCTGCAGCTGTTTATAAGATTCCCTTAGTGACTCTCAGAGAGATTCATCTTCCTGAAGACACTAATGTGTCCTTTCTCATCGTTACCAGCATCATTTAATCTAAAATGCACACACCATAAATCAGAAGAGTGGTTCTGTATGGAGGAGGGAGTATTTTATTATATTGTACTCCAGCAGTTTATTTTCCAAATATCTCTAAATCAGTCAAGTACTCAGAATTGGTGAAACTTTAATCCCTCCAAATCCCGTGCCATGTAATCAGCAAGTCCATGAAGTGGACGTTAATGAGGAGAGGCCCAGCTGTACCCAAATTGTCCTTGTCTGTCTTCATCCTTCTGCTTTTCATTCTTGCCCCCAAGAGAAGTTCCCCTCTGTATTAGACAAGAGTTGTCCAGAGAAACAGAACCAATAGGACACACACACACACACACGCACACACGCACACACACGTGCGCACACGCACACACACGCACACACACACATGTACACGCACACACCCGCGCGCACACACACGCACACACACGCACGCACACACACATGCATACACGCACACACACGCACACGCATACACGCACACACGCACGCATGCACACTTGTGCATATCTGTCTATCTATATATGAGTATATGTATGTCATCATCAGACCCCTTGGGCCATCTTTTAAGGTCCCATTGATTCTCCCAATCAAAGAGTCAGTGCTGGATACATTCCATGACAGAGGACTGGGCAGCTAGTGTAAAGGTGTTGTATTTCTTTTCTTTTCACCCCCTTCTCATGCTTTTGCTCTCCCCAAGGAGGGGTTTGAGCTTCAAGCAGGGGTAGAAGGAAGAGAAGAATGTGGCATAAGCAGAGGGAAAGAACAGACTCTCCACCTCTGTCGTTTCCAGACTCTGTGGAGAGCTGTCGCCAAGGGAGAGAATTAGATGCTCGATGACGTACAGGTTAGCAAGTAGTGGTGTAAGTCATACAGACTCAGAATCATTTTTTGATCAGAGTCTTTATGCAACAGGATCATTAGCATATATGCCACTGGAATGAAGATGGCGAAATGTGGTAATGCCATTTTCATTCATGTGTCTATTCATTTTACAAATATTTATTGAATGCTTACTAGGTGATTACCGTATCTATAGAGCTGGCCTTTCTGTACTTAGCATTAAGAAAGGGTCAAGCCCCTTCTTGGGTTTCTGCAGCTGTTTATAAGATTCCCCTAGTGACTCTCAGAGAGATTCATCTTCCTGAAGACACTAATGTGTCCTTTCTCATCGTTACCAGCATCATTTAATCTAAAATGCACACACCATAAACCAGAAGAGTGGTTCTGTATGGCGGAGGGAGTATTTTATTATATTGTACTCCAGCAGTTTATTTTCCAAATATCTCTAAATCAGTCAAGTACTCAGAATTGGTGAAACTTTAATTCCTCCAAATCCTTGGGAATCTAAGCCAAACCTAGAAGTTAACAGAGAACTGCTCATGGGATCTGTGGCAGCCACTTCTGTTAGTGCAGGTGAGCAGTTTGGGTCTCCCACAGGGAGGGAGCCAATGTCCAGTGTGTACATGTGCGTGCATGTGCAAATGCTTGTGTAGGACCTGGGCAGGGGGAAGAAGGGAAAGACATTAAAAACATCATAATGATGATAAATGGGCATCTTTTCTTTTCCCCAGGGTAAAGGGACAGGGTCTCTGAAAGAAAGAATGAAGAAAACTAAACGTGTTTGAGGATAAGTCCGGCACTTTCATGTATGTTATTTCATGTAATCCCTTGAGGTGAGTATTGTCCCCTTTTCACAGCTGAGTAGACTGAGGCAGGCAGATGTCTAGTTAACCTGATGAAGGTTAAGTGGTGAATAAGCAGCATTGTTGGGATCTGAGTTCTGGTCTTTGACAACAAAGCCCATAGACACCCCATCCCCCACACTGCCTCTCCTGTGGCTCCTTCCTGTAGTTCCTTCCAAAGAATGTGTACCCTGGCGATTTAGTAAATGGAACTCTGGAAGTAAACACTTTATCTTTTTGGGCCTCTGTGTCCTCATCTGTAAAATGAGGCAGATGATGAAATCAGAGATTCCTTTGAGCTAGAAGATTCTGCTTGTGAAGCCTTAAAGATTTCTGGAATTGGGGTAAACCCACTAGATGTGGTGGAAATCTTACCTCCTCATCAGACCCAGACACACATAATGGCATTTACTTTCTCAAAAGCTGACTTGGAATCAGATACCAATCCCCACGCTCCTCAACTGCAGGCCCACTGTTTTTAGAGGGAAATACAGTGCCTGGCACATAACACGCTCAGCAATTATTTGATGAATGAGTGAAAGGTTGAATGGAAGCCAGCGCTCAGTTGGCTGTGCGTTGTGGGTGGGGGGAGAGTTGAGGGAGCTGCGTGCAGAGGAAGATAGAGCATCTGCACAAAACAGAATCTAGAAACATACTTACTATCAGGGCCACGTGGCAATGCCTGGATATTTTTTTTTAAAGCAAATGAAAATCCAGTTTTGGAGGGTTGGTTAAATGACTCACTTTGATGTGGCCACTTTGTAGACTGAGATATACAACTCAACACCTGCTGTTTTGTGGCAGAGAAGAAGCGAAACTTTAAAACTATTGCCTGTTTATCTTTGCTGCAAAGACAGACACCCAGAGGAGACAGTCTTTTGTATCTGAGCAGCTTGTTAGTTTTAGAATATGTAATGAAAGGTCTTGAGCCCAGCAGGGAGTGGAGAATGAAACTGAACTGCGTGTTCAAATGAGGAGAGGGGAGGTGAGGGTGTCCCCAGGAAGAATGTGGGGGGCGAGGCCTGTGGTTCAACTGAGATGCTTAATATTCAGTTCTTACTCTGCCTTTGGTAACATCTGTTACCTTCAAAGATGCTTCATGTGAGTGATTTCGAGGAAAATTTAAAAGGTGGGGTCTGTGTTATTGTAGAACAGGAAAGAGAACAGCTGCAAGAGCTAAGACAGCGAGATGGATGGGTTAGCAGGACCAAGAGCCGTCGGTCCATGTTGAAGGCCCCTGGCATTCCACAGCAATCCAGGGACAACCTGGGACAACCTATAACCTTACTTTGTACAGGATCCGGTTTTGTTTAAATCTGAACAGAGAGTGTGACTTGAGCTGAAATCTGTGCAGCCCGGTCATGAGCCTTGAGCTTGAGGGGCGTTGCACAGGCAAGAACTTCCATTCACGAGTGCCAAGGAGAGGGGCGCTTGGTTTAGGAGCACAGTAAAAGCAGGGCCTGGAATACACATGGTTGCTTTATTTCAGGACACAGTGGGAAACCAGTGGTGCCAAGGGATATGAATATTTAACATGTCCCAGGGAAACAGTCTGTTAGTTCTACCCTCCTGAATATAGCAAGATGGTGAGCAAGTGAAAAACAGTGAGGACAATTCAAGGTCACTGGATCCAAGTAGTTATAAAAAAAAAAAAGAAAGAAAAAGAGAGAAGCACCCAGAGGATTGAAACCATGTAGAAAAATAACACCAACAGTAATTGTAATTGACAACAAAAATCTCAGAACTAAAACTTTTCATTTTCAAAAGCTTCTCAGTAATGAATAAGAGGAGAAAGTAGGGAATGGGTTTTTTGGTGAGAAAATTATTTTTACCTCAATTTAAAAAATGCTAATTGGGCGTTACTGGGCTGATCAGCAGATATGGTTTAATTCTCTGCATTCTTTCTCCCCTTTAGCTGCCTGCCAGCTCTCTACTTTTTTGAGCCTCTATTCAGTGACTAAGCTAGTCTTCATTCAAGTGACTGGAGATTCTTTCATCCAACACTGGCTATGATCACAATATAACATAACACTTATTCATTGGGGCTGGGGTTAATGGAAGATCGACTAAGTTAATGGAAGATGACTATGGTTCTCTGCAAACCCATTACTGAAGCCCTCATTGGGAAGGACCCACTGATTTGGCTCATGTCTGGTTAATCATGTTTCAGTGGAAGCTCCACAGCTTTTCAATGCTCCATAGCTTTTCAATTTATTATAATGTGAGAATTTACTTCTCCTTCCCCCACCACTGTGTCATGATATTACATAATATCTTTCTCCAAGAAGCTCAAAGCAATATTATTGACTAATTTAAAAAACAATAGGAAATAGGTAAATATTATATTCCTAGTGTGGAAATGGAGAGGTACATATTCTAAGTCCAAACTGAAATCATTATCTAATCCCCTTTAAACTTCTCCTTCTGTCTTTAGTTCATTAATATCATTATCACCTATCCTGAAACCCAAGAGTTATCTTTTCATCTCTATGCCCCCAGTCCCCTACATCGTACCAGTTGCCAGATCACTTCCGTTCTACCACCTACTTATGTCTAGGATTAGTCCTCATCATGTCCAATGGGCCCCCTGCCTCTGGTCTCAGCACTCTTCAGTATAAACTCCAAGTGCCTCAGAGTGAAATCCCTCAAGTCCTTGCCATCATATATGCAAATATTGCCTGTATCACTTATAAGGCTGTGAGCTCCAGCTGGGGGGTGGGTGGGGATCTGTCTGTTTTACATTTGTGTCACCAGTACATAATAGAGAAATATGCAAATATTGCCTGTATCACTTATAAGGCTGTGAGCTCCAGCTGGGGGGTGGGTGGGGGAGGTGGGGATCTGTCTGTTTTACATTTGTGTCACCAGTACATAATAGAGAACCTGGTAGATCAGCTGCACGTAAACTGAAATGCTATTCATGTACCCACTCATCCTTCATCCATCCTTTCAGCTTATATTTACTGAGCTACTACTATGTGCAGGCACACTTGTATGTGAATGAGAATATGGCCGTGAACAAAACAGAAACAGTAGTCCTTCCTTATCTGCAGGGGCTATGTTCCAAGACCCCCCCTGCACCCCCACCCATGGATGCATGAAACCATGGAGAGTATATATACTGTATAAGTCCGTTTTGTGTTGCTATAACAGAACTACCTGAGACTGGGTAATCTATAAATAATTGTTCCAAGACCCCCCCTGCACCCCCACCCATGGATGCATGAAACCATGGAGAGTATATATACTGTATAAGTCCGTTTTGTGTTGCTATAACAGAACTACCTGAGACTGGGTAATCTATAAATAATAGAGGTTTATTTGGCTCACGATTCTGGGACAGCTGCATCTGGCACGGGCCTCAGGCTGCTTCTACTCATGGCAGAAAGCAGCAGGCAGCTGGTGGGTACAAGCAGATCACATGGCGAGAGGAAGTGAGAGAGAGAGGGAGGGAGGAGAGGTGCCAGGGTCTTTTAAACAACCAGTTCTTGTGGGAACTAATAGAGTGAGAACTCACTCAGGCCCCCCTCCCCCAGAGAGAGCATTAAATCATTCATAAGGGATCCGCCCCTGACTCAAACTGCCACACTAGGGATCAGAGTTCCATGAGATCTGGGAGGATAATACATCCAAACTCTATCATATACAATGCACAAATTCCTTTCCCTTATTCACAACTTCAAGGATAGAAGATTCATTTTTACCATAGATCTTAGCAACCTCAGCACAAATTTTTTCTTTATTAAGCAAAAAATTTTACCCTTTCACTCAAAGAAAGCACTTTATGGCTTCTCTTTGGCATATCTGAATTACCAGCATCACTATTCTAGCACTTTGGGGCCATTATGAAGTAAGATAAGGATGACTTGAACACAAGCACTGCAATCCTGTGACAGTCGATCTGATAACTGAGGTGGCTACTAAATGACTAACAAACGGGCAGTGTCTACAGTGTGGATATGCTAGATGGAGGGATGGTTCATGTCCGGGAGGGACGGAGCAGGATGGCACAAGATGTCATCGCACTGCTTAGAACAGCACAAGATTTAAAACTTATGAATTGCCTATTTCTGGAATTTTCCATTTAATATTTCAAACTGAAACCATGGAAAGAGAAACCGTGGATAATGGGAAACTATTGCTGCCTTAGATAAGTTGCTTCTTACACTGATGCATATATTTAAACCATTATAAAGAAGTTTTTTAAATTTATGGAGTCAAATATATCAGTGTTTTCCTTTATGACTTGCACTTCTGTGCATAGCTTAAGAAATCCTTCAGTTCTAAACCATACAAAAATCTCTCATAGCACAATTTAGATCAAGAATTCAGGCCTGGAATGAAACTGCCTGAGTTCAAATTCCATCTTTGGTAAAAGCTGGGCAACTTAGTGACTATTCTGTGCTTCAATTTGATCATTTGTAAAATGAGAATGATAAGTCTTTAACTCAAAGGGTTGTTTTGAAGATCAGATGAGCTAATACCATTAATGTGTATAGAATGGTGCCTCATAAATAGTATGCTTATATTATTATAGCTATTCTATTCTGTTTGTTCTTTATAATTATCTCTCTAATCCATCTGAAATTTATTTTCATTTGTGGTGGAAGTAGGGAATCCAATATTATGTTATTTTTCATATGGAAAACCAATTGTTGCCAAATCCCTATTTAAAATCTTTCAATGGCTTCTCTTTCCTGCTAGAATCACAACACAATTCTTTATCTTGATTTACTGCTGTCTTAGTCCATTTCATGCTTCTATAACTGAATACCACAGACTGGGTAATTTATAATGACCAGAAATTTACGCTCTCACAGTTCTGGCAAGTCCACCATCAAGGGGTTGGCATCTGGTCAGGGTCTTCTTGCTGAATCGTCACGTGGTGGAAGGACAAAGAGAGAGAGAGCAAGAGGGGTGAACCCACTCCTGCAATGAGGCATTAGTCCATTCATGGACATGGACCCTCTTGACCGAAACACACCTTAAAGGACCCACTTCCCAATGCTGTCACAATGGCAATTAAGTTTCAACGTGAGTGTTGGAGGGAACAAACATTCAAACCATAGCAACTCCGCTGTATGGGATCTAGCCCCTGCCAGTCTTTCTGCTCCCCCTTCTGCATCCGCTCCCCATTTCCATTGCTGTGGCCTCCTTTGTGGTCCTGGAACATACCAGCCTCTTTTTCTCCCAAGGGCATTTGCACTTGCTTTTTTCTCTGCCTGGAATATTTTGTTTCCCAAGCTTTATACGGTTGCTCCAGGTCATTCAGGCCTTCCCTGGTCACCCAATAAAGAAGGTATCATTCTTCCTGCCCTACATAAACTGAGGCACTAATTCATCACCATTTTATTTACTTTATTCCATCTTGTTTTATTCATCATACCTACAGTCTGAAATTTGTTTTGATATAATCTAGTGGGGGAAGAAAAGAAATGATGTAAGTTTTGTTGGAACAGAAACCCTTGCCTGCTTTATTTACTGCTGTATCCTCAGCATCTAGAATAGCTCCTGGGAAATAGTAGGTACTTAGGAATTGCTTTATTGAATAATCTGTCCTTTTCTCCTGAACCAAACAGGTTTGCTTTTTAGAAGAATAATTCTGGTTAGAGTAGGGAGATTAGTTTTAGGTGCTCAGAGATATGTAGGTTGGGGACTGGCTGGATCAGGGCAAGAATGACGGAGAGGGAGACCTCCAGGAAGATTGGAATGCTATTTACGTGCACTTGTGTGAGAAGGTCGAGGTTTTCCTGGCTCGATCCTTGGCATTGGCTGGGCTCCATGCCTGGGATACTCTTCCTCTGGCTTATTCTTTTGGTCTCACATTAACTGTAAGGGCTCCCAGAGGCCTTTCTGAACCCCTTTATGTAAAGCGGATCTCCAGGGATTTGGCAAAATCAAGCTGAAATACTGAGATACCGAATACCCTGAGAATTTAAATGTGCATGTCAAACATGTAAAGATAGACTCTAAGGCCATTGGAATGTGAGCTCCAATGAGGCAGGAGTTTTCTTTCTCTTCTGTCACTGTCTTTCAGCACCTGGCACACAGTGAGTGCTCAGTAAGTATGTATGGAATGAATCAATAAATGGTTTTTCTGTGGTTTCTTTTGTTTTTCTGTTAACTTGTTTTTCTACTTTGATGTTGCAATGACTTACTTTTTTCGTTTGGACATGAGCACTTAAAGCTATTTGCTTTGAATGACGTGTCTGTTCTAGACCACTCTTCCAGGTTGTGATGCTTGTATATCTGCATGTCAGAAATCTGCCTTCCTCCCCCTGCCACAACTTTTTGGGCTGGCTTAATTTGAAGGACATTTCTACCTTGTTACCCTGCCATCTCTTCAGAAATTCAGTCACAGAGAAGCTTTTGGTAGGGGAAGAGCTCAAATATAAAATTCCAAGACAGGCTCATAGGACTATGGATGATAGACAGGTGGGAGAATTCAAATCAGCCTAAAACACATTTATTGAGTGCTTGCTGTGTGCAGGAGACTGTAGTATATGCTAAGGGGTACACTCCAAAGCTGCAATGTGCCCCAAAGGGTAAATGGGGCAGCTGGGAAAGATAATTCCTTTCTAGAATAATTGCATTTTGAGATGACATCAGGACATACAGATGGCGACATCTTGGAAACAGATGTGATGCCTGGCCTGGTAGTTTGGCTTGTGAAGTCCAGCCTTGAGATTTTGATTTAACAACCATCTAGGATGAGAGAAAATATTCAGAATGGTGACCTTAAAGGTATAGTAAAATCTCGGGTCATTTTTCAAAAATGAAAAGATTCATAGTGCAGACTGTATTCACAGTAGAAAGGTGGACCAATAAACAACGTTTTTTTAGCAATGACAAAAAAGGGTGGAGTATGTTTTGGCTCACCTTAACTAGGTTATCTTAATTCTCCATTCCCCTTAAAGAACACTTGCTAAATGTCTATGTCCTAGAATTGGCAGTACACCTTGCACAGAATTGTAAATATTGCCCCATTCCACAGGTAACAGAAAACCTACCAAATCGCTGAGCTCCAGAGCTTCAATTTCCTCAGGTAGCCCCGGTGGGAAACCTGGATCTGTGATCCAAAGACTCGGAACAAATGTCTCTTAGCTCTGAGCCTCCGCACGCAGAATGGACTTGTGACTAATATCTCTGTGAAAGGAAAGAAAGTTCTCCCCAGGTGGTGAGAAAGGAAGCCAGGGTTTGAAACCAAGGTGGCCAGGCCTTCCCAGCATCTGCCTCCAGGTGGCCATGACTGCTTTACATGATGTGCAAGAAAGCAAAGTCCCAGAGAGAGCTGAGCCCCTCTGACTCCGGGGGCAGCAGGCAAGGCTTGTGAGGACTCAGCAGCATTTGGTGATGAGCCGTGTGGGCTGCAGGAAGCCTTTGCTGCCTCCTCTGCCTCTTCCACCCCCAAACACCTGAAGCAGCCTCTTGTGGGTTGCAGTGCCCACCATGAGAGTGAAGCACGGTTTTGGCTCAAGACCATGAGAGGCAGCAAGCTCCTTAAATTGTAAACAGTCCTAGGAGTAGGGCGGATACTAGCCTGTGGCACAGGAAGGAATTGGCTGGTTAGAAATAAGCAGGTCATTCTACAGAGAAACAGGGAACAGCGTGAGTATTTATCATTGTGCAGATGGGGTGGGGCAGGAGGGAGCATGGAAAAGGCTCAGAGACTGAGGCCAGGTTGGGGCATGGCTCTTATAAGAGACAATCTGTGGGGTCTGGGGTGGATTTTAGCCCCAAGGCCAGTCTCAAGTGATCAGGAAGTGGGCAGCCATGGTCACATGCTGATTATAGCCATTTCCTCTGACACTTTCTGCTGGGGTTGCACCCCTTTCAGACAACAAGCAGATGGGTCTTCCTCGTGGCCTGAAGCCTTGTTTGCTCTCAGCTGCACATGGTCACGGGAGCACCTGGCAAGTGTGGGGAGATGCCATCAAAAACTTCCCGAGCTTGTTGTGAAGATGGCCTGTTAGCATTTACAAAGCATTTAGCATTTGCCAGGTACCAGCCCATACCTCATTTCATCCCAACACCACTCTGTTAGTAGACTCTATATTATTAACCCTCATTTACTAATGTGGAAACAGGGACACAGGGAAGTCCAAGAGTTTCCTCAAAGTCATCATGGAGCTAGTATCCAAACTCAGGTCCTCTTCTGCAGAGTTTGTGACCCTAACCACTACCTTCTTTGGTTTGATCATCAGGCACATTCTCCTTCCTGTTCTGGTGGTGAGCTGACTGATGAAATCCTCAAACATGGGTTACGTACTAAGGGTATATAAATTAGCCACTCTTGACCTTTCCAAATACCAAATGAATTTTAACAAGCTCTTATATAAAACTGACCTTTATTACAATTAAAAAAAGAACAAAGACAATTTGTTAAGTGCCTTTAATTACAATGTACTTGCTATTTACATGTAATTATACTTTTATACACAGCTTGAGTAAGGTTCATTACATGTAAACTATAAGATATTACAAGTTTAACTCCAGCTTTTCTGCATATTCAGAATTGAAATACTACTGGCAGAAATACACAGAGAACAAATACTCATTTCAGTTCCATAGATACCACTACTGCATGAATGACCAAGGACTAGCCACAGAAGAGAATCGGAAATATGCATCAAAATGAAACTTATTCTTAACATGACTAACGGTATTGCTATTATTTAACCCTAAATATAATTAATAATTGAATCTTTAAAAACAACACAACTTCTATTTATATAGCACCTATCTTCCAAAGAGTTCAAAGCATCTGTACTTATCTATATTATCTCAATTGTCCCCATAACATCTCTATGAGGTAGGCAATGGTTGGTATCATTATCCCCATATTGTATATGGAGAAACTGAGGCACAGAGAAGTTAAATCTTTGCTTGAGGTCACACAGTAAAGTCAATGCTGGAACAGGGACCACAGCCCTGTGCTCTTGTCTCCAAAACCAATGCTTCTCTTTAGACTAAACTGTCCCATTTGAGAATTTAATCCAACACCTCTATTCACTTTTTCAAGAAATAAAAATGTGCATTTTTTTTTTCTCCCATAAAAATTGTTGAAATACTATAGGCAAGAAACAAACACTTCGGGATGGATGGTAGACTGATATACACTCTTCCAGAAAGAGCTTATGGAAGTTTTTTTTTTTTTCATTTTGCTTTTTTAATATGAGGAATTTCTTTTCCTAGTTAAAACAAACAGAAGTCTTTAAAAGAAACACCTTTGAAAGGATGCTTTTAGTCACCTACAAATGACAGCTTTAGTAGCCATATTATATTATCCACAAATCAGGTTTATTCCTGAGTTTAAAAAGAACATATTTAAACAGTAAGTTAAATCTCTGAGATATTTTTTCTCATTCTTACACATTTACTGTTTACTCCTTAAGAGACTCAAAGTAGCAGAGAGTCAGAATAATTCATTTTCCAGAGAGAGACCCAAATTGAGATATTCAGGGGCAGGAAGTTTTGCCTATATCATTTAGATCAAATTTTGCTTCTAATCCCTGCCCTGTCCCCCCTTCCCTTAAAGAGGCAAATATATAGTTGGTACTCAGAAAAAAAGAGATAGATTTTTTTTTTTTAAAAAGTGTCAAAATCTGAGGCATACAGAATGCTCTCAAATGCTATTGATTTGGACATAAAATTCGGCTTTCCTGGCATTTTCCACATCACTTCTCCCCAAGGGACAAACACTGCTAATTAGGCACTGCTGTCTTCCAGGGCATGTAGGCAGTCATGGAGTAGCACTCAGGAATTAAGTTTCTAGCATGGCTTCAGAAAAACAACAGAAGACTATACTGAAAAATAAATGTAAAAAAAGCAAGCAAGCTTAAGGGATGAGTCATGAACATTATGTAAAGTTCATTTGTGGGTTTTCCATTAAAAATACAGAGACTTGTCAAGGGAATGTTCCAAATCCTTTACAGATAGACTCAGGCTTTTGGTTTCAGTGTCTTCACCCAGGGAAGGGCATTGCTGTCTTTCAGGGAAAGCCTCATTATCTAAATGGGGAGCTGAAGGTTAAAAAAAATTCTCTTCAAGCTTAAGAAAGAAAGGAAATCGTTTTAAACTCATGGGTTCCAACTTATTGAGTTAAAAAACAAACAAAACCGTATTAAACCAGGACATTACAACAGACAGTTCTGAACTGTAGGCTCCAGGGACCAATTCTGGTCTCTCTTTTAGCTTTAAGTGTCTTATTTAAGGTGCCTAACTGGTATACTGGGTGGACTTTAAAAAATAAATTTATAAAGAGAATAAGCAGATATCTGTTAATTTTGAAAAAAAAATCACACTCTAGAATATCTACTCAAAGAATTAACTAAGATGACTTACAGTGAAGTTTAAAAAACGAAAATACACCCATCTCGGTTCCTTAAGTATGTAGAAAATGAGAAAATCAACCTCTGTATCACCCATTTGCCTGTGCTAGTATGAAGGTCCTTCAAAAAGTTCGTGGGAAAACAGAATTAAAAGAGAATATGAATCTTTCCATGAACTTTTTGAAGTACCCTTGAATTTTAAAGGTACTTGGTTTCTCACTCCCCAAATCAGACAGTTTGCCTCTACATGGCCAAGTTATTCTCAATATCTGGGAACTCTACAGTCAGACGCTTAAACTTTCTGTTTTCTTGAGACCTGGGAGAGTGAAGCAAACTAGTTATAACTATTTCCCAGGGGGAAGCGGGTACAACAGCTACACGGCTAAAACATTTTACAACCAATTTAAATAAAAATGATCACTGTTTACAAGAAGTACTGGCAATTACTGGTCTGCTGCCGTTCTAAGGCTCTCCCTTCAACATACTGGTCAGTGAATGAGGCTGCTCCCTCACTGGGACTTGAGGAGACACAGGCCGGCCTCAGCACAGTGCCGGCGACAGTGAGCTTACTGGTTAGAGCACGGTGCTAATATTTCTGCATTTGTGAGTTTGGTTCTTCCACAGAAGTTTTTTAAAAGTTCTTTTCCATGACCCCTTAGTGTCAACCATTCTCATGAAAGAGGTGGGCAAGAGTGTACATGGTTTGGCAACACTGATGACAACACCAGTATCTGCTTCCCCAGGATCTGTGGCTTTGTCTTGGCAGCCTGGGAAGCAGGAAGATGTGAGGTGGGCAGAGGTGTGTGCGTAGCTGGCCATGAGGAGGAACGGTTCTAGGCTGGCTGGCAGGGTCTGTAATACCGGGGGGTTGTGATCAGTACTGGAAGGTGTCATGGGACGTCCTGTGAAAGATGGACATGGAGGGACTGGGTGGGAAAGACACCCAGGGGTGCTGCTATACAAAGTGACCAGCAGGAGGAGCTATAACAAGGTGGGAAGAGATAATGACTTCATGGACCCAGTCTTTAGACTTCTTAAAAGGACAAGTCAGGGTGGGAAAAAAATTATAAGATGTTGAAGCTAATACGAGATATTTTTGGATTTAAAACTAAGGTTTAAAAGTTCCAAATATTGAAAACAACTTCCCATTCATTAGTGAATTGGACGACTTGACCATTACAAAGACTTTTTGAGACAATGAGATAAAATGCTGCTAGGTGTCATGAATGATTTTTTAATATTTTTGAGTAAGAGAAGTACTTTAAAACTCATTGGGACCACCTAATAAACACTATGTCACTTTGGGGGAAACTATTTTTATGAGGAAAAAATGCTTGAACAATGAAATGCCAATTCCTACTTATAACAGACTATTGTTGGTTTAGCTGTATTTCAAACTTTCCCAGAAAACATGAGGCATGTTAATACAACACAATTATTTCAAAGGCAACAACATTAAAATATTTTACTGCAGAAGTCTGAGGAATAACAATTACCCACCTTTATAATATATTATACAAGGTGATATGAGAACACCAGAGCACAATACATTTTTGACAAATACCTATAGTATATAAGTGGCAAGCAAAGAAAAATCTTACTGTATTAAACTAAATAATTACCAAATTGAATGTTTTTTAAAAATTGCCTACTTAACAGAAATTGTATTTTCATTTCACCCGACATGAAGAGAAATTCAAACTACTATTTTTCAGTTAAATAAAAGAAGACCTTGGAAAAATAATAAAATACTTCACAAATACTAGAGACTGGATGTAAACACAGACTTAACATGAGCAGTAGGATTAAAAAACATGCATGTTTGTTCTCTTCTGGACGATGATTTTTAAATTTAACTTGGTAATTCCAGAAAAAGATTCTAATTTATCACAGTTTCTGGACTGATCTCTTTAAGTCAAACGCTTTCAGTCTAAGACTGTTCAAGTTGTCTAATGCCACTGTCAAGGGTAATGTATCTAAGAA
>NW_007726949.1:109940-111532 GCF_000696425.1 Galeopterus variegatus | reverse complement strand
CAGAAGAATGGCATCACTAGATCACATGGACTTGAATTAACTACTACAAGGAGCACTGAAAAAAAAATGTCGTTTACTCATTTACAAGATCCTAATTCGGTCTTGAACTGCAGCTCTGTAATCACAGCCATGACATCATCTCAGAGTCGTGTTTTGCACATCATATTGCGTCACTGCCTGTTGATTCTGCTGTAAAACCTCATGGTTTTTAAAGGGAATGAAATAGAACGCCACCTGCCTTAGCTCCATCCTGGCCCACAGTCACTCTTGTTAGTTTAGGCCCAATCTCTTATCTGAGAAGCACACCCATGTACATTTCCTCCTCTCAGGCTGCCTGTGTAGTGAGGCACATGTGTAACAAAAGTATTTTCAAATACCACTGTTTTTCAGCCAAGAGAACTCTGAGCACAATTCAAAATGTGAATGTAGTAATTGGCACAATTAAATGAGGGCGAGTCAAGAAGGTTTTCCTGTAATTACCAAATGAAAACTATTGGTGAACTGTTTCTTCTAGTTCTGCTTTTATGACAAAAGTTCATCATACTAGTAGAATATTCAAAATATATAATAGAACAGATCCTAATTAATAAGCACCAGAGTTGCACCAGAGCCAACTACATACACACACACACACACGCATACTCATGTGTATATACATGTATATATTTCTATGTGTATATGCATGTGTGTGTATAGTTTATTAACTGGTTAATGTAAGTAAAATGATCTAATTAGAAAAATGAAAATCAAACAAGAGAAATAAATATAGTAACATACTGAATTTTAAATTTTTGTTCTTTGTATTGACTACCTATTGTTAATTTAGCACTCACTTAGAATTAACTCTGGGATTTTGAGGGCAGATGAATCAGTAATTTGCCTTTCCTCCCACAAAGAGTGGTGGTAACTTCAAAAGCTTCAACAGACTTAATGATATAATTTAGTTCAGGACAGGAAAAAATATATGTAGCCAACATATTTGCAAAGATGACTTTCTTGTAGAATTTAAGATTTCCTCAAACATTTCACGTAAAACAGGTTACACTTTCTGCTGGCTATATTGTAGAAATATTAAAAGCAACATAAANTCCAGGTGGGCCCGACGTAATTGCAAAGGTCCTGATATGTGAAAGAGAGGGGCAGGAGCGTTGGAGAGAGGCAAAGAGGAAGAGCCCACAGATCAAGGAATGCAGGCGCCTCTAGCAGCTGAGGAAGGCAGGAGATGGATCTCCCTGAGAGTTGCTGGGAAGAAACACAGCCCAGCTGACACCTTAATTTCAGCCCAGTGAGATGCATTTCAGACTTCTGACCTCCAGAATTGTAAGTCAGTAAATCTGTGCTGTTTTAAGGCACTAAGTTTGTGATAATTTGTTACAGCAATGATATGCCACCATCTTCTCACCTTTAAATTGTGCATAGTAATAATACCCAACTTCTGGGGTAGTAATAATATTACTTTTGTTAGTAACAGTACTATTACAGAGTAGAGTATATAAGTTAGTACATATACTAATCTTAGAGCAATGACTGAAACACAGAAGGCAATTCATAGATATGAGATCATATTCATCCAAATGAATTTTTTTTTTTTT
>NW_007726949.1:81061-109216 GCF_000696425.1 Galeopterus variegatus | reverse complement strand
GTATAGTTTCTTAACTGGTTAATGTAAGTAAAATGATCTAATTAGAAAAATGAAAATCAAACAAGAGAAATAAATATAGTAACATACTGAATTTTAAATTTTTGTTCTTTGTATTGACTACCTATTGTTAATTTAGCACTCACTTAGAATTAACTCTGGGATTTTGAGGGCAGATGAATCATTAATTTGCCTTTCCTCCCACAAAGAGTGGTGGTAACTTCAAAAGCTTCAACAGACTTAATGATATAATTTAGTTCAGGACAGGAAAAAATATATGTAGCCAACATATTTGCAAAGATGACTTTCTTGTAGAATTTAAGATTTCCTCAAACATTTCTTGTAAAACAGATTACACTTTCTGCTGGCTATATTGTAGAAATATTAAAAGCAACATAAAAAAATGCTCTAAACTTTCAAAATATCTGAATAAAAACAAAGATCCCACTTCTAACCAAGATAGGTTTATAATTCTGATTTACAAGACAAAAGAAATCCTAAAATTCATTTGTATGTTTTTATATAATTTCACATAAACTAGGTCATTATAATTGGATGCCTAATATAAATATCAAGGTTGAATTTTAAATATATAGTAAATTCTGTTTTTGATAATTACGTTTCATATACTTAAACTTTGTAGTATTTAGCTTAAGATGAAACTTTAAGAAAAAAAGCCATAAGTTTTTGTCCAATTCAAAGATTCAAGCACACATTTTGAAGAAATTAAAAGTGATAAAATTTATGAAAAACTGTGCTATAAGGTCAAAACATTATGATACATAAATGAATATTTTAAATAAAGTACCCAAAGCTCTAAAGAGCTTCTCCCTCCCCCACCCTCAAGGTCTGATATCATTTCTTCTTTTAGGGTTTTTGCTGGAGGGTCTTAATGTTTCTTTTAAAGAACACATAATACTTCACATCCCAACTTAGTCGTACCCCTGGTTCTCAAATTAAGAGAGATATTTCAGTGCATATTTTACAGCTATATTGCATAGCCTATATTTGAAAACTTCTGGGGGAAATTCTGATAATGAAATATCAAGATGACATGATTATTTATGAGGGTACTTCTAAAAGTTCGTGGTAAAATGGAATTAAAAGATAATACAAATAGGTCCATGAACTTTTTGAAGACCCCTTGTATAAAGAGCTTCACTCTATAGAAAGGGTTTTACACTTTAGAAATCATATCTACCTCCCTGGCAGTAAGACATTATGAAATGTGGTCAAACTTTTGAGCTGTAAGGTGCCCAAAAGGATGTTGCTACAGCATGCATGATGTGAGGTGTGCGGTGTGACACAGCTATTATTATGTACTGAAGGAACCCCTGTGACCTGAGAGATTGATGGGCGAAGCTCATTAATACAAAGCAGTGAAAATCACCAAGCAAAACAGTGCTTATGAAAGACCTGAATTTGGAGAGGAAACACCTCGCTTCCTGATAAACTTCCCTCTGATCTAAGGTATTCTACCATATCTTCTAATCAATGGGGCCTGTGCTTATGCACATGATGTCTTCACAGGAGAGACCAGGCTGATGGAAAAACAATGACAACCAATCAGTTTACCATAACACAGCTCACTTTACAATTTCAGATATGTAGTACAGTGTAGTTACAAAATCAAGCCATAAGTACAGGAAGGGCGGAGCATGCCAGCGAGCTGGTCTCTACAATATTCAAGACGCTTTATCCTCCCAATTGCATTCTTTGTCATAATGAAGGAAAACAGCTAGATAATTAAATCTGAAAAGTCACAGATGTCACGGCAATATAGAATAACTGTCTCATTTTTTTCTTTATCAGTGGAGGGAAAGCTCCCTTTCTGCAGCCCACCCTTCATAATAGCACTTCAACCAGGCTCTTTTTAAAATGAAAAGTGGACAGGCTTTCCAATATTGGCCTTATAAGATCTAAAGAAATGATTAAATTCAAACCAGACTGAGCTCTTAATCTGAGTTATTTCAGCCACTAATTTCTGTAAAATGAAGGAAAAAAAATTACACTGGGCACTGTGCCTTGGCAAGCACTGGACTGCAGAATTCATCACTGTTTTCATAGGAAATACAATTCAATCTTAATGAAATTATGATACTTTTATGAGGTTCATAATTCACAATCACCCCTAGTCATACTTTGTTCTTCGTTCCATTTTTACCATTTCAAATATTTCAATACTACCCACCACATACCACTGAAAATAATTATTTATGTCTATTCCATTTATTTCTTCAGTGGTCTAGGTGATTTGGATCAGGAGCTCCAAGTACCATTTGAGTCTTTAAAAACCTTTGATGTTTTAAATACTTGGTTTGGAAAAAAGATAACTACTTGTTATTATCTTGCTTATGTGCTTTATGGTGTCTTTTTCAAAATAAGTATAAATCATTGTACACAAAACCAAAATAGTCACTATACATTTTTTTCTGGCACTTGCTAGAAATTAGGCATTAAACAGAAAACATCTTATAAATTTATATAACAAAAATAAATGTTTACATTTTAATCTTAGATAGATTACCTTAGGGTAGCAGTTAACTTATGAAACTCCACACTGTTGGTGTGGGCAGAAGAGATCATTGGAAAGACACATTCAGTTCCACAGCCCTTCCAGGATGGACACCATGGTTGCCGTCCAAATATGGGGTCTGGGTCCCATCATAAAGATTAAGGCTCTCTGTTTTTCAGGAATGAGCTCTGGGCTTAAACAAGGACAGAAGTACCATGACATTCATTGAAAATACTGAAAAGGCTTTGATTTGTTTTCACATCAGAGAGAAAAAAAAAAAAAACGTTTTGACTAGAAAAATAAAATAAAGTATGTAAAACTGACTTCAAGTACTTTGGGGAGAGATTGCTGATGCACAGTGCCAAATAAGAAGGAATGAAAACCTAAGAGACCCAAGGGCCTCCCTCCCCATCCTGTTCACCTGCAGGGTTGGGAGTCCCAGGTGCCGACAGGGCAGCTCCTTGAAGAGGACTGGCAAGCTGGATGGAAACCAGCGAGCACAATTTCTCACCATCCTAAAACTCCTATGTGGAAGGCAAAGGCCAAGCCTTGTGAGAGGATGCCTTGGAATGAACCAGAGAAATAAGAAGATTTCAAGGTGAGGGAAAAGCCATACATTTTAAAGTTAGTAGCAGACAGAGAAAAGGAAGGAAAACCTGGCTCTTCTGAAGGGCAGTTCTTCAGGCAGGTGGAGCAGCAGTTCTCGAGGAGTGAGCTTCTCCCTGGCGGCTTGGCTTTCCTCACGCAAGGCATGAAGCCGCTGACAGTTGGGATGAGGGAGATATGCTTGGGTGTGTCTGTCCCCCGGCAGGCAGGTGCATACTCAGGTGCAGCCAGGTACGTACCTCACTGTTTCAGAAACTGGAAGAACAGTCCGGGCATCTCCGATTGTCTTCAGTTTACTAAAGCAGCATATACAGTAGAGGTGTGTGTCATTTCTTACTGTCCACAGGAGAGGTGTCTCCAAACACTGATCACAGGCTACTTAGAGTTGTCGTCTGGGTTGCTAGAGCCTGGTGATATCTCTGCATTGCTGCAAGTCCCCAATGCTCTCGTAGTCATTCTCTTTTGGGACAAGGCCAAATAGGCTGTTGGTCTCCAGGGAGGCCCTTTCTTCCTCTCTGTTTAGAGTCTGTATTGCTTCATAATCAGGCTCGGGCTCCTCGCTGGGTCTCCCTGCTGGTGGAAGCGTGTTGATGCTGTCGCTGTTTGGGGTTTTCTCAAAGTCTTTCACAGAGGCATAGAGATCATTACAGGAAGAGGGCGACCTCTGAGGGTCCCCTTGAATGGAGGTGTAGGCGGATTCTGGTGCTTTAAGCGACTGTCCTGATTTATTCACTGACTGTCCAGGTTTATTCACTGATGAGTACATGGCTGAGATCTAGGAAGCAATGGGTAAATTGTATAAACAAGCTTCAAGCTGTGACTTCTCCTCCACCCCCTTTCCAGTGACACAAGCTACATACTTAGTATCCATGGGCATTGGTGTGTGTGAGCGTGTGTGTATGCACACATGTGTGCTTGACTTTAAGATTTGTCTTTATTAACTGTAGTAATGCAGAAGTACATTACTACAGAATAACTGTATACATTATCTGCAGATCAGTCATATGACTTCCATCTAAACCCAGTTCCCTTAGGTCTGCTGAGGTGGTTGAAGAGAGTCTAACCATAACATCATGTTTTATTTAATTCCAGAAAGATATTTCACCTGAAAAAGCGCTTTACTGCTTTATAAAAAAGAGCAGAAAACATATTAGACCAATGATTCCCAAAATGTGGATTCTGAACCAGCAGCAGCTGGATTAGGAATTTGTCAGAAAGGCCAATTCTCAGGCACTCCCCAGAACCACTGACTCAGAAACTCGGGGGCTGGGGCCCAGCCATCCGTGTTGATTGCAATGCCCACCGCAGTGTGAGAACCGCTGAATGAGACTGTCCCACGCTTCCTGCATCGAAGTGGTCTGAACAGCAGTTGCTGGATTCTGGTTGGCAGTACACATGTATCTGTAAGGGTACTGCTTTCCATGATGTTTTGACTCAGTTGATGTTACTGAGTAATAGACATTCACAGACTAAGTTTAGTTTTCTTCATTGGGAAAATTCATTCTTTTCTGCAACCAGCCAACTCAGAAATGAAATTTGGTGACAACTTATGGGACACTCTTTCCTATGGTAAGAACAGGCTGTTTTCTAAGCACACCTGTGCAGTCTCATTAATATATCCTTATAACCTCTAATATTAAGAGAGATTTAATTTTTTGGTAATGACAGATTAAAAGTACTGATTCAGAGATTTGGGGAGGTATATTTTATTGTTAGAAATCATGATTGGAAATAAGTAAAAATACCCTTTATTACCTGCATTTACTGTTCAATAGTGATTGATTCTTTCAAACACCCAGGAAATAAACAAACATGCTTCCGGACAGATGCTTGGCTTCCCAAGTACTGACAGACATTTTCCTGCTTTCACATATCTCACATATGTGGGTGAAGTTTCCAGCTGGCCTCGGAAGCTTCTTAAGACAGGCCTGCTGCATGTTAACTGGTCATTTAAATGAGAACTTTTCACTGCTGGCTGGTGGCTCAGTTTTGCTAGGCCTTGACAATCCCAGGGTTTATAGTCAGAGAAACAGTCTTTGGAAAACTCTTGTCATGTTGATCTGGCTGCTCTAATGAATATTAAATTCACATTCTCACCTTATAGGCCTTAATAGAAAAATTGCTCTCAAAATAGAAGAATGATAATTTCTTTGAATTTATGAAGAATAAAAAAAATCTACTGTTTTTCATAGTGAGGTGCAAACATAGGGAATTTATTATCTAAAAGGTGGTCCAAGCCAAAAATATGGACTGACTATAAAAGAAAAAACCATGGATGACAGCAAGGAGGGGAACCAGCTACCAGTTTATTCCTCACCTTCAAGGGTGTCATCAGGAGGACAAACTTACCTTGATCTAGATTGTAACAATGGTAGTTGGACCCTCACCACTGTTTCTCTCCTCCTTTCTTCCCCAAGGCCCTGCCATTAATGCTACCCCCACTCTTTGTAAGAGTGCCCTCACTTCTTGGACTTTGTAGTCTTTTAAAATTACAGGCTCTTTCATTAACTTGCAGCTTAATATTGACTCTGGGCATGAACCTGGTGTGCAGAGAGTGTCTGTACATTTCAATTTTTATAAAAGCTTCTTAATTCTTTTAATATTCTTCTTGAATATTTGTCTTCTATGACTATTATTTCTATTTTGTATACAAGTTTCTCTTCAATCCCCCTTGCTATTTAGCTTTTCAGTTTTTCTCTTTAAAATCTTTCATCTTTACTACTCATTCTGTAAATTATTATATTTTCATAAATTACTCTTTTCCTTTTTCCCATTTCTCTTTTTATAATCAATTCTTTCTTCATCATTCTGTTAAATTGGGATAAGAGTACTGGAAGCTCAGATCTCAGTTTCAGTCTGGGCTTTTTAAATATTATATTACACAAATACAAAAATAAATGATTTCTATATTTATTTTTCCTCAGTCTTCTTCCTAAAGTGAATGTTTGTGAATCACAATTTATTTCATGTTAAGAATTTCATCAGTACAAGTATAATTAGGTCCTATTTTCAAAAACCACAAATGTAAGAAGTAATTTAAAATTTTACATAGTCTTGATTAAAAAAATTAGTTCCCAGATTTCCTATATATTTTGCTTTCTTGTCCGAAACGGGATCACTCTGGCAGAAGACAGACTGGAGAAAGGCGAAGGAGCTACAGGTGACCCAGCACAAGGGGACCGCCAGGGTGGCCACAGTGGAGGTGGAGGGAGAGGGGTGCATGAAAGAAATGGTTTGGAGGTGCAATCAAAGGGACCTGGCAATTGACTGTGTCTGAGGACAGTGAGGGAAAGGAGGTATCGAGACGACCCCCAGGGTTTTGGCCTGCACCACCAGGTGGATAGATGGCAGGTCCATTTTCTGGGTTAGGGGACATGGAGAGGAGGGGATAATATCACCTAAGGAAAGCACGTCTACTCCTTGAACTCTCGATGTGGGAGTCTATCTTCATATTTAAGGACTCATCTCAGAGTCCTATATAGGAAGGGGTATACCTGCATAGGTACATCGGCCTTGTACATGCATGAAGTTTGCTATGCTAGGAATTCCAGATAGATGCTACATGCAGCTAGATTAGTTAGGGTGTTCAGCTTTCTGTCTGAGCCTAGCTTGACACGATAATATATATATGCCAGCCTCTCTAGTTTTAATGCTTCACTGAAAGTCTAACAGTGAATTTTCAGCCCTGGGAAATATACAATCCACCCTTGTTGGCTGCTCTATCTGACCCTAGCTCCAGCCTGGAAATGTACTTCCCGAAGTTACCTGCTCTCTGTGTTCAAAATTCCTCATCTTTTCCTTCTGTCTTGCAGGTGGGATCAAATATGCTACATGCACCTCTTCCAGTTTCCTGAATTTTCTCACCCACTATTAATTTCCTTCTATGATGGCCTTCCTACCTGCCGACTAAAGCTGTCACACTGGAATTATTCTCTCCTTGTTCCGATTTCTCCCTTCCTGTTTCCATTTCTCCCGATCCTTTTCTCCGACTCAGTTCCTTTCACTGAGCTGACCTGTTCACCCTGCCGTCCCTCTTGACTTTCCACCTGCCAGTCACTCTCTCCAGCCACGGTAAAGCCGACATCCCAATGCAGGCTTAAGAGAGTACATCGGCTCTTTCTACGGCGCGATTATTCAGGGGAGGGGCTCTATTCTTTATTACAGGAGCTTTCTGGTTATTTAAACAGATACACGACTTACCTCTTCTGCTGTGAGAGTCGGGTCTTCTTCCCGAGACTTGTACGACAACGAACTAAATCTCTGTCAGAACACAAACACAAACCAAAGGAAAGTATTTTAAAATCAAAAATCCACATTTTCTTTTGCATATGTTTCCTCGTATCTGTCTATAAGAACATTTAAAAATAATTCCTATGGAACCACAAAGAAATTATGTGAAGCATCTGAGAAATAAACACTTATACTATCTATCATGGTATGATGTTCTTGGATACCTAGTAGTATTAAACGTGGAGAAATTTTTTCTAATTTTGTGTTTGAATCTGTAGGTACAAATAAGCCAAAATAATTATTGAAATTATTCCTTCAACTCCTAATTGTCATCGAAGGATTGAGCACCAGTGAAGGACTGTTAATAAAAAACATGCTGTTTCTTTATCAAATGCCTGAATTTTATATTTCTACAGTTAGTAGGCATCATCAGGAAGATCCTAAGTCACCTGGAAACTTTTCAAAGCTAATGCAGAAATCAACTCATATTTTGTGGCTTGCCCCCCGCCTGATTTCTCAATGATTTTGGCTCTTGGTTGGCTGATTCTCGCTCTAATATGTCTCCTGTCTTAATTCTTAGTGATTTCAACATGCGTGTTTCCTTCCAATCCCGTCCTTCAGTTCCTCACCTCCTTTCCCCCACTGTCCTGTGCTCCATGCGACCCCACCACTGCTCTCACAGCTGCGCCCTGGACCTTCTCTCACCCTAAGCCACAGTCTCTCCACCATCCCAGCTCTTTGCAACCCCTTTCAGCCCAGCACTCACTGTTCAAGCTCACTCCTATAACCCAATCCCAACAGTCCTTCAACTCTGCTGGGATCCAGCCATCTTTGCAACGTCTCCCCTTCTTGATGTCCTTCCCTCCTGGCTTCACCAAGCTTCAATTCCATAGTCAACCATCATAATCATACTTTAAATGACCTCCCTGGTCACTAGTGAGCTCAGCCCTTGAGTGAGCCCTTAACACTGCTCGTATGGTGGGACACTTCCCTGGTCCAGCCAGTCCCTGCTCTCCTCACAGTCTACTTTGCTTCTTCTCCCCTCTCCCCAAACCTCCAACATCTCCTCACCTCACTCTGAGCTGATGATCTTGCTTCCCAGTTCACTGAGAAAGCTGAAGGACTCAGAAGAAATTCCTATGAGCTCCTCCTCCTCCCCCAGCCTCTGCTTTCCTCTGTTTTCCTTCCTTGCTGTCACCACAATTGAACTTTCCATGCTCCTCTTCAAGGCCATCCTCCCCCTAGCACTGGATCCCATCCCTTCACACCTGCACGTGAGTGTAGCTCCTGCAACCCTCCCATTTTACCTGTGCCTTCAGTGTTGCCTGCTCTGTGGGATCATCCCACCCACACACAAACGCGCTGTTATTTCTCTCATACTAAACACGAAACCAACCCAGCCTTACTTCCAGCTCATCTATTGTTTCACTTTTTTAATAGCAAAATTTCTTACAAGAGTTGTTTAAAAAGTCACTCAAATAATTTTTTTCTTCCTGTTCTTTCTCTAAACTGTTCCAGTAAAGTTTCTGCCTCCACCACTCCAAGGAAACTGCTCTTGGCACAAATGACTGCCATGTCACTAACGTGACTACCTTCCTGACCCATCTGAGGCATTTTCACTCCTTCCTCCCCGAACACTTTCTTCACGTGGCTCCCAGGACCCCGCCCTTTCCTGTTTCTCTCCTACTTTGGTCTCCTCTGCTCGTTCCTTTTCCACATCTTTATTCTCGGCACACTTCTGGTCCCTGTTTCCACGCACCCATTCTATGACCTTGTCCAATCTCGTGGCTGTAAAAAGTACATTTCTGCTGATGACTCCCAAATGTGCAAATCCAGCCTGGCCTTTCCTCTTACCCATTCATCTACCCAGCTACTGCCTGATACCTCTAGTTGGAGGTCTCATCCATATCTCAAGTGAAACATTTCCAACACCAAGTGCCAATTTTCCTGCCAAAATCGTCTCTGCAGTCCTCTTTGCTTTGGTTCATGGCAATTCCATCCTTCCAGTGGCTCAGGCGAAACCTTGGACTCATCACTGTCTCCTCTTTCTCTCACTACGCATAGGACCCATCAGCAAATCTCTTGGCTGTGGCCTTCTGCCCTGACCCAAGCCACCACCACCTCTTATCTGGTTTATTAGAATGGCCACCCAATTGGTCTCCTTGCATCCACTCTTTACAGTCTACTTCAAAACTGTAGCCAGAGGGAGCCTTTCAAAACACAGGACGGGTTGTGCCATTCTGCGGCTTAAGACTCTCTAATGACATAAATCAGACGGTAAGCCCAGCCATGCAGGATGGAGCCCACCACCTTTCCACCTGCCACTATTCTTGCTCCTCCCTCTCCAGCCACCCAGTGCCCCTCCTCTTCCTGCGACAAGCCAGGTAAGCTGTAGCCTCAGGGGCTTGACGCTGGCCATTCCCTGTCTCATTTCCTCTTCTTCCAAAAAGTACACAGCTCGTCCCTTCACCTCCTTTAACTCTGCTCAAAACGTCACATCGCTAGGCAGACTCTGACTACTCTATCCAAAACTGTACTCCCCATCTCCATTTTCCCAATCCCCCTTATTATGTTCCATGCCTTTATTAGAAAATTAAAACTTGATGTCTGTACCTTCCCACTAAAATGTAAGCTCCAGGAATTTTTATGCATTTATATGTTTTCTTCAATGGTGTATTCCCAGCACCGAGAAGATCATGTGACACAGTAGGTGCTCATTAAAGTCTTCTTTGTTGAACGAATGAATAAATATTAAACATTGAAAATTCTCCAAATCACCTAAAATTTGGATTATTTATATGGAGATGATAGATTATTCATTATTATGTAGAAAGGTAATTTGGTTCCTAGATAGATATTTCCAATTTCTTTTTTTTTTTTTCCTTTTTGTCTTTTTTTATTTCCAATTTCTAATGTGAAAATCTATACTTACCGGCAATGGTTAAACAACTGACCCTCTTATCTTTCAAATGCTTGTAAGTAAAAAGCTTTCACTGGTTTAGGCAGCATAAACTTTACATCAGTTTTATTATCTTTGGTTCTATAAAAGGCAAAAAGTTAGACTGCATTTTTGCAATTTATAAACATGTTCATAAACTATTTTATTGGTGCTCTCAACAGCTGATTTCAGGCATGATATGAAAAGCTGACATGCATTCAGTGAATACTATGAAGAATGACTCCCTTGGTTTAACCCATACAGCCAGAAATGGGGTTCGCCTTCTGACCACAAGCTCCAGAAGTCTTTTAAGGCTACTATCGACTGACTAACCCCTACTTGTCTTACCAAAACCTCAACAGAAGACAGCATTGCTTTTTTTCTCTGTAGAGAACAGAAATAAGATATTAGTTGCCTGAAGCAGACTGGGCCTAATTAAATCCCAAGGAGATTTTGACAACTGGAGATGTGAAGTTCATTGTGGCTCAGATATCAAGGAGGCAGTGGATTGCTAATACATTGCAGAGCTTTGTTGAATATCTAAACATAAGAACTATTGGTTATTGCTTAGAAGTTGTCATAAAATAAGATCTCTTGGTTTATATGAACACATGTACAGTCAGATTAAAGCAGCGGCACCTGTGAGTCGGTCCCTGCTGTGTGTGTTGCGAGGCTCTGATTTCTGGGATCCTCCAAGGGTAAAGGTCGCCACACTGCTCGAGGCAACAAGTAGAAGAGGTAAACTGTATGGCAAGAGTATAGTCTCTTTAATTCTTGGTCTTCATAATGAAGAAAATGGGTAAAGGTCGCCACACTGCTCGAGGCAACAAGTAGAAGAGGTAAACTGTATGGCAAGAGTCTAGTCTCTTTAATTCTTGGTCTTCATAATGAAGAAAATACTTGGCCCTAATTAGACATGATGTAAAAAGTGGAAAATATCCAAGTAAGGTGCTGAGAGAGAAGTGTTTGATAAACATGAGTTTTCAGTATTTTATTATTAGGAGGGGGGAAAAAGCCAAACACAGCTTACAGCAAAACAGCTTTCATCATTCAACAAACGTGAAAATGTCTGTATGTGTTTCCCAGAATGTGCAAGTACAAACCCCAGGACCAGCTAGATTCCTAATCATGACAAAAGCTCTTGGAACAAAGACGCTGGAGCCCACCTTGCTGCTTTCTCCGGTCCCCCCTGCGGCTGGCTCTTCTCCTGCCTCTCTCTCTCCCGCCTCCTGGAGGTTTTCGTTCTCATCCAGAAGTTTGACGGGGACAGGTGGTGGGGCCTCCTCTTCCGGATCACATGCATTTCCAATAATACTCTCTGCATTAACACTTTGGCGACACTTTTTGTTTCTGTCCACGGAGGCATATTCAGCAAATTCTGCTTTGCCCTCAGTTTGGGGCCCCGGAAGCTCTTTCAAGGCAGATGTAGACCCCGACTTGCTGCTGTGGTCTTCACCCGGGTGTGCAGCTGTGGCCACCTCCTTCATTTCTTTCACCGTTTCATACAAGCAGTCCTCCACCATGTTTTCTTGGGAGGAACTATCCTTGAGCACCTCATACGGCCCTTCCACCCCCAGTGCCTGGTCCCCGTCCACGCTTCTCCCATTGAGCATCGCGTCCACTGCACTCTCAGGAGGAATTCTGGGCAGCTCCCGACTCTGGTGACATTTTGGCTTCCCTGTGCTGTCCTGGGAGTCCAGCAGATCCGAAGCTGAGGTCTGGACTTCCTCATAATGTTGCATGCAGGTCATAGTACTGTCTTCTGAAAGAACTAAAGAAGCAGAAGCATTAGAAGTGGAGAAAGTCAATTCCTTAAACAATTATTACAGAGAAGTGGATAATGCAAAGTTAGGTTAGACTGAGATGTTTGCTTCTCCCTGACTGTCAGTTCATATTCTCATTGCAGTCACAGTTTAAACTAAAGCCACCCATTGTGTCTTTCCCAGAACAACATTCCATACATTATCCCGGCTATACTTTGGTTCACAGTGACTTTCCTTACTTATTGTTACTCTTGATGAGATTCTCGTAGGCAGAACGTGAGCAGAGGATGGAAGTGATATTTGATGGGGCCACACCAAACACGGGAGCATATGTGGTGGCCACTCTCCCTGGCCCTACTGGCCTCTGCCTGTTTGGAGGGAATTATTCACAGGCATCCCCTTTCACGGGTCACTTTCCTTTGGCAGACATTAGGAGACAACTGGGTGAAAGTGTACCCATAAGCCAGCATTACCCAATGCCTCCTTAAAGGTCCTTCTTCCATCTCACCCCCCGCCCCACACTCCCACCTCAAATTAGAAGATCTAGATGTGAAATTCTTGCACTGCCACATTATTGTGTAAAGTCAGCCAGTCATCCCTTTGTAAAATGTTTTTGAGTGCCTACTACGGGCCAGGGATGGCTCAAAGAGCTGGAGACACGTCATTCAACAAAACAGAGAGCCCTGCCCTCAGGGTTCTTACACCGTAGGGAACAAGTTACTAAATTAGTGTCTCACTTTGAGGGGATTAGAGATAGCATCCCTAAGGGGAATGTGGGAAAATCTCCTGGACTAGATGAAATTATTAACTTTTCTGTGGTAGGCAGAATGGCCCCCAAAAGACGTCCATGTGCCACAACCTGTGAATATGTTATGTCACATGGCAAGGGGTAAATTAAAATTACAGATGGGATTAGGCTGCTAATTAGTGAGCTGACTTTGAGATGGGGAGAGTATCCTGGATTATCCAGGTGGGCCCGACGTAATTGCAAAGGTCCTGATATGTGAAAGAGAGGGGCAGGAGCGTTGGAGAGAGGCAAAGAGGAAGAGCCCACAGATCAAGGAATGCAGGCGCCTCTAGCAGCTGAGGAAGGCAGGAGATGGATCTCCCCGAGAGTTGCTGGGAAGAAACACAGCCCAGCTGACACCTTAATTTCAGCCCAGTGAGATGCATTTCAGACTTCTGACCTCCAGAATTGTAAGTCAGTAAATCTGTGCTGTTTTAAGGCACTAAGTTTGTGATAATTTGTTACAGCAATGATATGCCACCATCTTCTCACCTTTAAATTGTGCATAGTAATAATACCCAACTTCTGGGGTAGTAATAATATTACTTTTGTTAGTAACAGTACTATTACAGAGTAGAGTATATAAGTTAGTACATATACTAATCTTAGAGCAATGACTGAAACACAGAAGGCAATTCATAGATATGAGATCATATTCATCCAAATGAATTTTTTTTTTTTTGCCAAAACTGGCAGCAGTACTAAAAATGAGCAAGAACTCATTTCCTAGTTTTTGAGTTACATTTTTAAAAAATCTAGTACTTCCGTGGGTGATGAGGGCCGTGGGGAAAGCTGGTAGTTTCGCAGAACTTACTGTCACCATTGGTGAGTGCCCCGTTCTGTTCACTGCTGACAAGAGCGTCTGTTGCCAGGCTCGTAACCGAGTGGCTGAACATCTCCTTGTCTGAAGGCTGCAAAACACGAACACATCACATTGCTAAGAATCTAAACTCAAGCAGAGGAAAATATCCATGGCAACAAGAAGAAACAAATCCACTATTTAGGTTTAAATAAAATAAAATAAAATAAGTAATTGAGTTCCTCAATTGCCTAGTCACATTTCTGCTGCTCAATAGCCCACAAGTGGCCAGTGGGTACCAAATCAGACAGTACAGACACAGGACACTTCCATCACTGGGGTAGGTTCTGTTAGACAGTGCTATACCAGAACCTTAGGGACACTGGCAATCTTCCAAGGCCATCTGCAGAGCTTCCCACCTGGTGATCTACAAATGGGCTGCAGGTTGGTCTTGAGATCAGCCCCCTTCACTCAAAACAGGGAGAGGATCAGGAGTCCCAGTGCTGGTCATATTGACTCCAGCAGGGAGCAGACTCACCCCTGTAACAGAGGTGCTGTAAATTGTTATTCTTAGAGGTGTGCCATGCCATGCAAACATGGGGAAGCATCAGCTTTTGTCATCTGAAAGGAACAGACTTAACTCTGCTCAAAGACAGATAATGCCATTGATTTCTGAGACTATTTCAGAAACAACCAAGTCTCTGGCTCCAAGGTTCACAAAAACAATCATATGCTAAACATAGCTTCGTAAACCTTTCTAATTCTCACAAACTTAGGACATTTGGAGGGAAGAATAGCATTGATGATTTATTTTCTGCCAGACTAGAATGTGTAGCTATTTCCTGGCACAGTATGCCAGGCTGAGCGCTCGCTAAGAGTGGTCAGAAAACAAGTTGGTAGTTCCTACATTTCTTTAAACACCCAGCTGGTCCCAGGTCACAGCCTGCATCACAGTGAGTAGGATCTGCTCCCCATCCTCTTCATGGCCTGCTCCAGGGTTCCACATGGAAAATTCTGATGTAAACAGCACAGGATCCTTGCCTAGTTGGCCTCACAAGTTCTCTGACTCCTGATTGGGACCCAAATAATAATAAACAGCCAGGCTCTGTCGTGATCCAAAAGTTTATTGGGAGTCAGCTGTTTCAGTTCCGGCATCTGATGAGCCCTATGAGGGTCACTGTGTTGGGTTACCGGAGACTTGAGATGTGGGTGCTAATGTCCCAGAAATGGTATGTAACTGGGCAGGAATGGGTGTGGGGGAGGAAGCCTCCAGCTGGGCCCATACCGGCATAATCCACCACAGCTGAAGCTACCATAATCTAGGGTCTAAACACTATTTCTAATCTTAGTTTCTATGTGATGAGGAATCTGCAAACTGTACAAGTTTTAGGAGCTGAGAAGCTCTTAGGGCTGAGCAGGCAAGTATGTGTATGTGTGTGTGTGTGTGTGTGTGTGTGTGTGTGTGTGTGTGTGTGGTGTCCATTACCCATGTAAGCATGTGCTCTAGGTGTGTGCATGGTTATTGCCATCTGTGTGAGCGTGCATTCTTGTGTGTGTGCACTTTTTCTCTCTCTTGTGGAAATACACGTTTATATAAATGAGGCTACAGGGGTAGTAATTAAGGCTATGGCAATGTGAGGCAGGACACATGGAGAGCCAGTCTTCCTTTTATCCACCTGCCACTCTCTCCACACCTCATCCAGGGTTGCTGCTGACCTTAGGCAGAACAACAGGAACCCAAGGTCTAGAACAGTGGCCCTGCCACTTGAGCAGACATCAAGAGCCACCTGGAGGACTTGCTACCCTTCACTGGGTCGCACCCAGCGAAGTCACACTTCCAATGAGCTCCCAGGTGCTGCGACTGTAGCTGGTGGTTGGGCCGTGCTTGAGAACCACTGCTCTAGAAGGATGTGAGGGATGGAGGTGCTGATAGGCACTGAGGGAGCGGTGGGGTGAAGCAAGATGCGGGCCTGGGGTCTCCCCCACTGTGCCACCTTTCCTCCTGATGCACCACAGCAGCAATTGGCTGGGGCTGAACAGTAGTGCCAGGAGCAGATGAGAAGGGGACGACAGGACCATGTGGCCAACTAGAGACTGGAATGGGTAAAGGCAGATGTGTGAGGGCCCAGGAGAGTGCAGGAGGGTGAGGAGGGTGTGAGCAAGCAGAGAGAAGTGAAGGAAAATCCTGGGGCCCCAGAAGGACTGGGGAGTCCTGACACTTTCCCGCCTGCTCAGGCTCACAGACTTGTGCAAATTTGCAGATCCGGCCACCTAAACTGAGACACCTGCCGTGTGAACTCTGACTATGTGTCTGCTGGCTGAGTGTTCTCACCAGACCTCATGATCTATTTGACTCATCCATACTTCCTTTTCTGCACGTTTTCCCCCCAACCGTTTTTGCTTGACCTTGAGAAATGAGGTCCTGAAGGGGAAGCATCTTCTGTTTCAGCGCTGCCCGGGGCTCGGGCAGGACCAGGACACTCTCAGGCTGCTCCTTCCCATGGTGAATCCCGAGACCCTCAGGACTCATCAGGACCCCATAAGATGCTGGGGGCTGGGGCCAGGCTGTGCCTAGGGTGTTGTGGGTCCCAGGCTCTGGTTAGCTTAATGACCAGCTCTTGGGTTGGACTGTGTCCCCCCAAATTCAGATTCTCCCACAGAAGAAAAGCCAACCCTGCCAACACCTTGATTTTAGACTTCTGGCCTCGAGAATTGAGAGACAATAAATTTGTTATTTAAGCTACCCAGTCTGTGTTCCTTTATTATGACAGCTCTAGCCAACAATACACTGCTAGAGCTGGGCAGAGGCAAAAAAGAAACCTCTGTGTGGTGGATGGGGGCCATCTAAGGGTCTTCCTGGCAGTAGCACCGCTGCATCCATTCCAGAAGGTCTCTCAACAAGCCTGGCTCACTGCACCAGCCTCTGGCCACGGTGAACATAAATCTACAGACAGAGGGTGCGGCCCAGGCACTCACGGGTAACTCTGGCTCAGCTCCTTCCCTCAGTCTCATTCCGGTCACAGCATGTGGGAACACGCTCAGGTAAGTGGCTGGTCTTTTACGGGTGAACAGACACACACATGCACACACACACACATGCACACACACACACATGCACACACACACACATGCACACACACACACACATGCACACACACACACGCACACACACATGCACACACATACACATGCACACACACATGCACACACACACATGCACACACACACATGCACACACACACATATGCACATGGGCTCACCACATTCATCAGGTTCTCATGGTCCCCACTGTGCTGTCTCGGCTTCTTTTCTCTGAAAAAGAAAATAAAACATTGTTCTAATGTTAAATGTGCCCCCTTAGGGATCAAGCATACACTATTTTTTCCCATCCTAATTCTTATAAACATTTAAATTTCTTTCTTTTTTAAAAGTCACATTCATTTTGCCAAGAGAAAAAAACCCAGACAAGTTACTGATCACTGGTCTGCAGGTGTGAGGTGTGTTGGGAGGTCAAGTCGCAGCAAGGGACCCTTCACCTCTCTTGTGCATCCCTTCTTCCAGGAATAGAAAGTACAAGTTCACAACGAGAGGATCGAGGCAGGGTCCTGAGTAGAGACTGTTGATTCCTAGAATACTGGAATGAGTTACACCATTTTTTCCTTAGAACATCCAGACAGTTACCTCATCTCCTCACTTAGAGTCTTTGCAAAGTCACACACTGCCGTGGGATGGAGAAAAGAAAGAAAATACATGTTTTGGCACATCAGGAAGAGTACATGCTCTCAGGATGAGTCATATGTACTTCCAGTCTGTGGAAAAGTCCATCTAGTAAAAATAGAATCTGTTTTTACTCAGGACAGTCTGAAGAAAGCCATCAGTTGTAGAGAACACACTTCCCATCGGTGCATAAGGCAAGAGGGCCCCCTAGTGGGAGAGTAAATAATTGCCGAGAAGGGTCCGCCCAGGCCTGGGGAGCCAACGCTCTGTCACCTGTTTTTTCATCTTCCTGGACAGTCAGACCCTGTCCCAGCCATGGAGGCCTTAATTCAAACGAGGCAGGGACTAGGAGGCTGCCTGCGTTCAGAGAATCCTGAGATATTTTAAGGTAAGAATCCATAACAGACTTTTAGGTGACAGTGGTTGAGTTTCTTCTGAGGATGAGAAGAGAGTTTGGGACAGGGCCAGCTGACCTTCAGCTGCTCTGCACTGACCCCAGCAGCATACCTTCCAGCGGGAGGCTGACGCATCGTACCAGATCCCGAGTGTCTTGAGAAGACACTCCTGGTTAGAAAGAACTTCTCTCTGAGCAAAGATCTCTTTTTTGAGGTATTGACATTTTATACAAGACAATATAATTCTAAAAGAAAGGACTGATCATTTCACAGATAGCATGTGTCTCTTCTAGGAAAATAAGTCTGTTTCTTAAGAAACTGCAGTTCTACATTACACACCTTTAATAATAAATGACCCCTCCATAGCCATACAATAGCAAAAATATTTCACAGATAGCATGTGTCTCTTCTAGGAAAATAAGTCTGTTTCTTAAGAAACTTCAGTTCTACATTACACACCTTTAATAATAAATGACCCCTCCATAGCCATACAATAGCAAAAATTCTCTGTTACTTCAAAGTGGCAGCAAGAAGATGCATACTGCACTTAGATTTCAGAGTCCATACATAGAAAGAGATAATACAAACTTTGACAAGGGTGTGCTCAAAAGAACAGCAAGAATTTCATTCTGGGAAGTTTAAAATATAAAGGCTCTTCCAGCTGCTCCCAGAAAATCCAGTGTGGATTTCGTTCAATTAATTAAGAATGTCCTAGGGCCCTTTGCAACAGAGAGAAGTGAGTTAATGTGTGAGTTTCTGTCTATGCAGTGGGATTCCATTCATAGCAGGCTTTTTATATACAGACTCCTCTGGGTACAGGGAACATGTTATTTTAAGTTTCCAGTAGATACGTGTTGGCTCTCACCTGTCACAAGTAGAGCACAGAAAGATCAGGAAAGTGATGAGGAAGAACATGGCTACAGCTGCCAGACTGCCCCACAGGACGATCTGCATCTGTCCCCCGCTCAGCACGCTCCCTGCGGGCCCCATGGCGGAAGCAGAAGCTGGCACAGCCGATGGAGTCGGTCAGTCCTTAGGTGGTGACATGGGGGGCAGAGGGCTGCGTCGTCCTGCAGAAAGATCCGAATCATGTAATTAGGTTTCAGGCAGGAGCAAAGTCAGGAGAGTGTGGTCTAGGTCCCTGTTTTCCTCATCTAAAAATGTAAAGCAGGAACCTACAGGCAACTAGCACAGGATTTGAAGCAATAGATATCTTATTATCTTGATATGTTTGGGAGATGGATTCTCCATGTCTTCAAATAAAGATTCCAAGTACTCCACAGCAAATAAATACATGTTCATTGGGATTCATTTTTTAAAACCAGAAGAGTAATAAAATGATTATTATATAGCTTTTGCAAAAACGCAATTCATCATCCTCCCCCCAACCCTCCAGCCATCTCTTATCTCCCCAGCTCCCCAGACCTGCTTTTCTCTGAGAAGTTTTAAGGCCAATACAGCTAATGAATCAGAATGTCTTTCTATTCACCTGCATACACAGTTATCTATTCTGAGTATGTGACTTGATTTTCAGGGCTGGTCACTGCTGTGGGCACTCAATAAATGCATTTTCAAGTGAACGGATGTAAGTACGTGCTAAGAATACATCTCCAGCAGTAAATAAGACCTATTTATAAACAATTACAAATTAAGGATGAATGCTGTGCCCAGTACATTTTAGTACCTGGTATGTATGTGCCAGGGACTCCGTTAAATACTGTCCTCATTTGATAGCCACCACACACCCTGTGTAGGAGGCAGAGGTAGTCTCCCTTTCACAGAGAAGGAAGCTGAATCACAGCAGAGTGGTAACTTCCCCAAGAGTCACAGGAGCTAAGTGGCAGGGCGAGGTGCGTCCAGCTGTCTCTGGCTCCAAAGCCCCCGCTCTCAGCCCCTTGAGGATGCTCCCATGTGCTGGGGGCTACCGCTCCCTGTTCCAGCGCACCATGCCTCTACATGGAAATGGCCAGATTACTTTTGCTGACTATTCTAAGTGTTATAGATATTTTGAAAATAGAGCAGCATATCAAACGAACAATGATCTGTCACCAGAGAGGCCTTGTTTAAAGAACATTTGCTTTGCTCAATTCTAGAAGATTCTAAGTTAAAGAAACAGACTTTAATCTCAAGTGTCATAAGGAAAGCAAATAAATATTTTTGTCTTCTGATAATGAATCAAAACTCAGTACAATATTTTTCTTGAAAAAGATTTATGTTTACATTTTCATTTGCTTCAGTGACAGAGGTGCAACTGTATCTAGCCATCCCTAAGTGTTAACCCCAAGACAGCGCTCGGGGGGCTTAGTGGCAAACATTGTGCACCCTGAAAGGGGGAACATAAAAGCCATTTCGGCAAAGGCAGTTCAACTGGACCAAATTATCTCCAGGTGAAACATTATCACATTTATTTGAATATTTGAGGTTAAAGAATAATAAAAAGCTGAAGAAAAAGAAACTCTTATCTACAATGTATGCAGAGAAAATCCTGGGAGATGAAGTAGGTTATTTTTCTGTTTTTGAGTCAACATGGACACCTCCTTCTAAGGCTCTGTAAGGATATAAATGCAGAACCTCCTGTGTAATATAGAACTTCTTTCTCCCTACGTTTGGTTGTGTTCTATTCCTGTAAACGCTACAGGCATACAGTAATAAACAGTCAAATTATGTTTGCACGTTTGCCTTTGGACAGCTGCGAATGAGTGAAATAACCACTTCTTTTATGATTTGTTCATGCAAAGAATAATTCGCTTTAAACCAAGACTATGAATTGGTGCCACAATAGGTTTCTAAAATACATTCAAGCAAACACTTAAATCATGGTAACCTATGAAAATACACTAAATAAACTTTTATACACAGGTCCAAAGCATAGGATATTTTAGGAAGCACAGACAAAAAACATCTATCTCTTGTGTAGGCATTTGTTCATTCATCCACTCATTCATGCACACAACAGACTAATCAATGCCTATTTACACACTGCCAGGTTCTTAAAAAATCGTTTGCTGTGTGAATTCTTCAATAGCCAGAGACCCATCCAGCAAGCCTAGCACGGGGTTTCCGGCACCTCTCTCCATCTCTTTACATGTTTCTCTTCTTTTCTCTCTTCTCTCTCAGCAGGGGAGGCCAGCAGACCGTAATGAAATATGAGGGGTGCCCAGACTGTCAGGACGGTGCAGGGAGGAAGACGACGAAAGGGGATTATTACAAGCTACTGAATAAAGGATGGAACTCAGAGAAACAGTCAAAACTCCTGGCTCACTCCCCTTCAATTAGAATTTCCTGAAAAGCTACTGAAAGGAATATACTTTTTCGGAAAGTTCTCACTGTGGACAAAAAACTCACAGCAGAAAGAATGATCATCACCTGGTACACATGTCTGAGCCAGACACACTAATCCTTAAGGACAAGTGCTCCCAGTGTTTGCACAGTCGCCATCTGAGAGGCCCCCAAGTGCCACTCTACAGGGGACCAGTAGCAACACCCACCTCAGTGGTGGCGCCGGCACTGCTGGGAACCAGAGGGGCAGAAGCAGCTACCGCTTACTAAGTCCTCTCTAGGGGACTGGGGGTGTGTGCATAAGGGGGCATCTGCACACACACACACACACACACACACACACACACACGACCCTTGATCCTCACAGTGGATTTCCTGCGAGGGATTACTCCCATTTTAGAGATCTGACTCCCTGCTACTCTGCTCTCCTGGTCACACACTCTCTTTTTTTCCCCTGGACACTTTGTTTTCCATAATTCTTCTGCCCTTTACTTCTTGGGCTATTTCCTTAAATTTCTGCACCTCATCTACAATCGAGTCAGGATTGCCTCCTTCCTCACCCCCACCTACATGTGTAGAAGGATTATCCCCCATGTGTGCAAACTGACCCTCCCCAATGTGTGGATGCATGCCCCTCCCCCTGTACGTAGATGGACTGCCCCTCCCCCATGTGTGTACATGGACTAAATCCTCCCCCCACGTGTGTAGATGCACACGTATGACTTTTGTGCTCTACTGTAGTGGGTGGGGGGATGAGAGTGGAGGCCTCGTGTGGATGGTGCAGGGCTCTGCCCCAAGGCTGGACCCTCATGCACTGGTTTTACTGCGCTTAAATGCAGTGCTTAGGGGTCCTCATTAAGTTAATTTTGTGTAGTAGAAGGGATCAGTGTCCTTCCTCATGGCCAGAAGGATTTTCTCAATCTTAGTGATAGAGGGAGAGAATAAGGGCAAAGGAGGCATAGTGTCTGGGAAGTAAAAAGTCTCCTGGAGGAGGAAGGAAAGATGCTGTGCCCCCTTTGCCCACCAGGCTGCTGGCAGAAAAGCAATCTGAGGCTGCGCTGACCTGTGACATTGTTAACTGGTCCAGGATGACCATCTTATTTTCTGCTAATTCCTATGTTAAGTAAGATATTTTCTGACTATCCATAATTCACCCCCAGAAATATCTGAACAATTTTGGGGGTATTTCTCATGGTTTTTTTCATGGAGTCATTTAAGTCTATTTTTCTTGATCCTGTTCTTGTCTGACTCAATAAACTTGGATTAACTATAGAATATTATTTCTTTAAAGTTTAAAAAATATCCTTTAGTCAAAAAAAATTATGTGTAAATATTCCTTGAATTATTCAACAGAGGGCAAAGGAGGACCATTTATTTTTATTGTACCTCAACTAACATATATTATGGCACCTGAATGCCCCACGGAGATGAGTTGCAGAAGATGGTAATATTAATGTAATTGCAGATTTGTTGCTTTTTGTTTTAGAATAGGCTTCATTATTGGCTTCAATGATGTAAAATTATGGCTGGAAACTGAAATTTTAATACAAACATGATGTTGCTGTAAAAGAGGCAGGGGTACTCCCTCCACCCGATTTCTACATGGTTTCAGACTACCGTGGGAACTTGTCATTTGTCCCTAAGAAGTCAGTGCTTGAGGGTCATAAGGGCTTCCGTTGGAGATCATTTCAGAAGCTGATATGGTTAATTATTTTGGACCAAAATCTTCATAATCTCTTATTATTCTTTTATATCCATTCATGATTTTAATGAAAAAATAGTTCAATATTAGAAAAACCACTGGCTTTTACTTTAACAGCAGTTGCCACTTTCAACCACAAGGGGGCAGCATCATTCCATTCTCAGCTCTAATCAGCAGGCTCCTCAGAGGTGATGCTCAATCATTCCTGCTGCTTGCGCCTTACGCTTGGCATTTTAATTGTCTTCATTAGCCTGGACTGTGAGCCACCAAAATCAATTCCAACAGGAAAGAAAACAAAACCCAGACGAAATCAATGAAAGGTATAGACCAAATGGCAGTTATTTATTTCTTCAGCCAAACACCCTTAACCAGTAGGTGCTCTGATCATAGCAAATTCTCTAAATAATAATTTGGTAGGGTTGGGATGGCCAGTGAGATTAGCTGTAGAAGCAGACACTTTATAGTTCCTTTGAAGCAGGTTTAGGTCAGTAATGACAGTCATCACCATTTGACAGCTGCTGTAGACGACTCATAATCAAGCATGATAGAAACCACCTCCACTCATGACACCCCATGATGAACGAAATAAGGTGGCCCAGGACCCAAGCCCAGTGGAAATTCCTCTCCCTGGCCACTGCCAGGTGTGGGACCCATGTGGTAAAATGACACTTTATGGGCTGCAAATTAACCAAACAAATTTAACAATGGCTGAGGAGCCAAATCCTCTGGTGGGTTCCTGTCCTGTGAGTACACTGTAGATGCACGGGCTGAGGCTCAACAAACCTCTTACCAGAATTCTCATATCTCCTGAAAGAATTTTAAGCTGCAGTATTTAAATCCAAGTAGATTTCCCTTCAGATTAAAGGACTCTGACATAGACAAGTCTGTTGCACTGAGCTTTGTATGAACGAGTCCAGCAGGTCTGCTGTAAACACGGGGAGTCACTTAACACATGTTTACTGTTCCACCCTCCTAAACTACAAAGGGGTTTTGCCTACATAGGATTGTCACCAAGTTCCCTCTATTACACTCCTTCACTGAGTCAGGGGAAGAGCACACCCAAAGAGCAGACGGTGTGAAGGACTCTAATGTAAGATTTTCTTGTTTACAGAAAATCTTGTTTCTTCCTGAATCATGTCACAATGTCACTATAGAGCGATATCTTGACCTTTCTTTCTGCTGCAGCTCTGGAGAAGCGCACCACCTGTGAACACCAGAGAAAGAAAGCTGTGCAGCCTTCACATCACCAGACCAAACTGCCACTGCCATCAAGGCTTGCAGCTGCGGCAGAAGGAGCCACGCATTTGTCCTGAGAGCGGGTTATAAATCCTCAGGGCGGCTGTCAGGTGACCTGATTACTTTTCATCTACAAAGGCTTGCAGCTGTGGCAGAAGGAGCCACGCATTTGTTCTGAGAGCGGGTTATAAATCCTCAGGGCGGCTGTCAGGTGACCTGATTACTTTTCATCTACACCAACCTATTGATCCACACAGCAAATGGGAAAGCTGACCCTTTTGGGAGGAGGGATGTGTGGCTGCCTCTTGTCTTCAAGAGTACATTAAACTTACATCACAGAAGTAACAGTTTCCTGTGTATAAAAGCCCAGCCATTTTGTTCTTGCCTTCAGACAAGCCGAAGGTGAGTGACTCTGATGGGTAAGGAATGACTTCTAAGGTTGCTTTTCCTCATATCCTGACTTGGAAGCTAATTCTCAAGGGTCATTTTTAATGCTAAATGGGTGTGTGTGTGTGTGTGTGTGAGAGAGAGAGAGAGAGAGAGAGACAGAGAGACAGACAGAGACAGAGAGATCGATCTTTCTAGAAGCACGTACATGCATTCCTGAGACATGCTTTCACTTAGGTTAATATGGTTTGTTCTACACAGACCGGATTAGGAGCGCAGGCAAAGGGGCCTCATTTTGCACAAGAAATCTTATGGGATGTTTCAGAAATGTGTGGTTTGGGCTTCACGTTCTATTTCTTCCTGCCTTGCGCGTGTGCTCACCTGATCTAATTTAAAAGTTCCTTGAGGACTGGGGTGTATCTACCTCATTCCCCCCATATTCCCAGCATGACCTGGAAAAGAGGAGCCAGTCAGGAAATTTTCATTGAATACATGTTTCTGAAGGAAGAATGGTGGTGAGTGCGTTCACAAGTGGACTCTCAAAATGCACGTTTAATTCATAATTTATGTGGTAGGGACAGGAGGAGAGAGATGAGCGCATGGAGCAGATAACTCAGAAATAAGCCAAGTGGGTCTTAAGGCAAAACCTTAGCCCTGGGACGGACTCAGCCGCCTGGCTTCTCTCTACTGCCACTGAAGCAGCTGAGTAGCTCTTGGGAAGTGTCCCAACACTGGTAATACGAGCGTGGCTGTACAGGAATCATCACCAAGCTTAGCAGGCCCCTCAACACTGGCAATCCAATCCCACTGTGTCCCCAGGCTTAGGGTTCCTCTGACCCCCTCTCAGCCATGACAATTCCAAAGCTTCTCCATCTCCTAAGAACCTGGCACACCTAGTTCTTTCCTTCCCTCACATGGGAGCTGGCCTTACATGTCTCATGTATTTTTGGTCCTCCTTCCCACCATTTCCACCTGACGAGAGCCTAACCGTCCTGTGGTCTCAGTTTGAATGTCACTTCTGTGCAGCAGGTTTCCTGATGCTGCAACCCTCCCACCCCCCGAGTTTAGTTGAGGCCCCTCTTTTTCAAGCCTTTTCCTTCCTAGCGTTACTCAACATTGAATTATGAAGCCATTCACATGTCCCCTCTGCTGGCCTAAGCCCCAAGAGGGAGGAACTTTGAATGGACCTAGCTCATTCACATGGTAGCCCTAGTGTGTGGCACACAGTAGGCACTTAATAAATATTTAGTTCAGAGGAGGAAAGGCAAACAAAAGGAGGTGCCTATTGACCGGGCCTTCAAATATGGTGAGAATTTGAAGAAACGCTTCTCAGTCTCCTCAAATGATGCTGCAGTTCCACGGAGACACAAGGAGAACCGGCGTGCGTGGCCCGATCTTCTGGCTGCGGGGAGGTGGCTCTCCACAGTGCACCTCCCTGCACGTGATCCAGCACCTGGCTTTACCCAGGTGCCCTCCAGGGTCCTGCTGGGTATCAGTTATGGCTCATAGGCTTGAAATCAAAAACACTGAAAACCCTAAATGAGTACACACTATGTGCCAGCCCCTCTCCTATATGTGATTTTATTTAATCCTCATGACCCTTTGGCATGTTGCTGAATCTCTTTATGGTGAGTACAAGTGAAGCCCTTGTCCAGGGTCACACAGCTGCAGTTCCTGACTCAGTGTCCCCAGCACCTCCTACTCCAATCGCTGCCCAGCACGTGTTCTCATGCCCACCATGTTCGTCCTACCAGGCGTGTGGCCTGTGGGACAGCAGCAGACAGGTGAGGGCAGGAGCCCATCTTCCCGGCTCTCTTCAAGACCTCACGCTACCACGACTGTCTCTGGCGCCAGAGGCAAGAGCGCTCACTCCTCTGGTTTGCTCATTGCTCCCTCCCAGCCACGCGTTAATCACAGATCTTCCTTCCAGGGGACCTGGAGGGCTCTGCTGACCTGGTCCCAGCAGCTACACTGCAATGGACATGGTGTTTACACGCAGGCGGTTTCCTGCGACCAGGACTATGTACAGTCACGCTCTGGGATAGCAGTGCGCCACCGGGCCGGCCTAGGTGTTCATTTTCTTCTAACTCGGGTTGAAGGGCTATGCAGCCAACTCCCTGGTGCTGAGTGGTGACTTTCGTCTTACTCAATGTTTATGTTGAGGATAAGGTCAGAGCTCCTGTATCCCAGGAGGCGTTTTGATTCCCATAGAGGAATTTAAATATAAGGGCAGCTGTTTACCAGTGCAGAGTCTAAGAAAATGTCAGCGAGTGGACACATCACTGGTATGTGAAGCACAGACCCAGGTTCTACTCCGTCCTTTTCCACTAAATTGCTGTGTGGCCTGAAACAAGTTCAAACCTCCCTGTGCTGCAGTTTTCTCTTCTGAAAAATGAGTAATTTCTAAGGTTTCTTTCCAGCTCTCAGCTTGTATCATTTTAGAAAAGTAGCTGGAGATTCCTAAAGTCCAAAACAAAAATTCAGGTCTTTCCACACAAATGCAAATGCTGCTCCAGCCAGAACCCTAAATTCTCAACGTGAGCAATAGTTTCAACTCCCTGAAAACACAATCTTAATAACTCATGGGAAAACCTGAAGAAGCCACACCAGGAAAACAGTCATCAGGAGGAGAAATCACGGACAGCCTTCTCAGTCCATGCCAGTGCCAAGAATCGGTGCCGACAGCCTTCCAAAGCATCAACTGCACTGTGGCAATGCCCGTCACTGCCATAGTTGTAATGACGCCTGTGAGGCTGACTTAAGAGTCTCTTCATTTTTTCATGAATGTGTAGTTGGTATATGTACATATGTACAAATCAGATTTATAACAGCCTTTCAACAAAATGCAAGGACAGAACCAAAACATGCAGATGGTGCATGTTCAGGTAACGTAGAAAGTACGTACCACCCGCGGCAAGCTTCTGAGGCTTTTAAAAGGCATATTGTTCACATGTTGAAAAGTCTTATGGAGACTGCACATTTCAAATGCATCCATCTAATTTCTAATCTTAGGACTTGATAAGGCTGAAGAGATTTCAAATGTGATAAGACATTCCAGAGACCTACTCTGTCTCTATTATTAAAAACAGCTCCTTGGGTTGTGCTGTAGACTGGATGCCGCCCTCAACCTCACTGAAGCTTAAGTCCCCACTTCCTCATTGAAGCTTAAATCACGCCCCATCTGTTGAGGGTGTGGAATCCTATTATGGTAATTGAGAGGTGCGGCCTTGAAGAGGTGATTAGATTCTGAGGACCACGCCTAGTGAACTGATTAAACATGGACGGTGGTCATGGGCGTGGTTCTGAGGACTTCAAAGAGGAGAGTGGTGAGGAGCTTGCTCTTGCTCTCTCTGCTCCACCAGTGTCTGTCATTGAGACCCCACATTGCTGTAAAGCCACCACTAAAGAAGGCTCTCACCATAAGTGTTCCCTGGACTTTGGAATTCCCAGCATCTGAAACTGTAAGCAATAAATTTCGTTTTCTTAAAAATTATCCAGTTCTGTGTAATTTGTTATCAGCAACAGAAACAGACTAATACAGGTTGGTTTCACTGGTTTGTTGACTAATAACTTTAATATATTTCTTACTCTTTGACAGTCTTATTCATTAAACATATAATTGCTACCTATGTCCTATGTGCCAAGCACAATTTCATCAAGCACACCTTGAATATGAAATCACACTGGTCTGCTGTAATTACACTTTGTAAGAGGTGAAAAAGGTTTAGAATTAAGTTCCTAACACAGAGAAATATTTTGACCACAAATGTGAGATCAGAACAAAAAAAAAAAAAAAAAAAAAAA
>NW_007726949.1:78014-80366 GCF_000696425.1 Galeopterus variegatus | reverse complement strand
ACCAAAAAAGGGAAAAAAAAAAAAAAAAAAAAAAAAAAAAAAAAAGAGCCGCAGTCCTTTCCCTTTTACCATACTGCATTAGGAACAACACTTGGCCACCATAATTGCAGCTAGATTGGATTGAGCCTGACGGCAGAGGCGCCGTGGACTGGCTGCAGCTGTAGTGCTTGGACTGATGTTGTTTCAAGCTGAGAACTGTCCTCAATGTGTCGGGTGGATTCCAGAGCCGGCCTGTGTGTGCTCACTGGGTGGAAAGGACCACCTCCCACACATGCAGGCGGTCACAGCCAGGGTCAGCCAGCCTCTGAGGATGGGCTGGATTCCAAGGACTAGGGAGGTAACTGTATAAAGCCCACCCCCTCCTATCCTGAATGGAAGAAATCTGCTTTCACTTTACAGTTAAAGCTGAAAAGCAAATATTCATGGAAGAGGTGGCACATACATTTACAATCACACCAAGGCATAAATGGCTGGCAACGCACCAAGTCACCTGGTGAGAGGAAGGAGGTGGATGAGAGGGCTGAGGTCAGGACATAGGGGCACTGCATGAGTGAGGGAGACAAAACGTGGCAGAACTTTCAGGTAACTTTCTTCTGCCTCACCATTTTGCCTGCGGCTTAATCCATGTGGAATTCTGTGAAGACTGACCTGTATATGTCTCCGACCCCTGCATTCCCACGTGAGCAGCTGAGGTGCCACCACTTCCCTGTCCCTTTCCATCTCTCTGGTCTGTCGACAAGCCTTGCTGTGTCTGCAGATCTGCAGGGCAGGCCTCAGTTCCTCCTGCCCAAGCTGACAGCACGGGTCCCCATCCACAGCGATTTGGGCAAGAGGCGGCAGGGGGATCTTATTTCACATATGCGCAACNCGACCCCTGCATTCCCACGTGAGCAGCTGAGGTGCCACCACTTCCCTGTCCCTTTCCATCTTGGTCTGTCGACAAGCCTTGCTGCGTCTGCAGATCTGCAGGGCAGGCCTCAGTTCCTCCTGCCCAAGCTGACAGCACGGGTCCCCATCCACAGCCCCATCCACAGCGATTTGGGCAAGAGGCGGCAGGGGGATCTTATTTCACATATGCGCAACCTCAGGCTGATTCTCAAAGGTTCTGTTTCATAGTCTGGATAATACCACTGATAAATATGCTCAGTATTTGTTACAAGCCTAAGGGGAATCCCAGTGAGGTGGGTGTCACTCATCAAGCATTCAGAAGTTCAGAATTACTCAAAACTGACATAACATTCAGACAGAGGAATCATTCTAGAAGGAATTAGGAGAGGGTGAGAGGAAACGTTTGTGCAAATGTGGCTTCTATACACAGTTTTCACTGGTTCCTCCTATGAAAGAAAATATCTAACCTCACAGTGGGTCCCTGCAGGCAGAGGTGGTGCAACTCCGAACGTCTACAGGGAGAACTCGGCAGGCTGCTCTTCTCTTTACAAAGCCACGTAGCTAATGTGATTATAAGACCTAATGAACTGAGACAAATGCAGTTTGGAACATCTTCATAGCTAATGAAAATCACATCTTTTCCCTCCAGATTTTCTGTTTTCTCGATTTGTAAATCATGAGTAAAATGGAGGTTATGAGTTAAGGCTGTGTTATGAAAATTCTTATGGTACAATGTGGAGAGTTTTATATTTTGAATGTCACAGTGGTTTCAAAGTTGAAGGATCATATATGGAACTTATGTCACAGTATTAAGAACTTTTTTGGAGAGACATTAGAATGCGAATTCATTAAACTAACATTTTAAAAATAGCCTTTCCCCCCTGCTGAGTTCAAAGCACTTTGTATGTAAGTCAGTCAATATGGCCCAATTTCCATTTTCTTTGGAAAGTAGAGAGCAGGAATAATCTTCATATTGTATGATGAGAGCAAATATCAGGGTACGGTTGTGATACGCCTGCGCCTCACTTCTCTATGCCATGTTTTCACTCCTTTTCTGGAAAGGGCATTTTAAAGGAATTACACTGAGAGGTAGGGAGTGGCACATGGTGAAGTGGCAAGCCTCGCAGATTGGGAGAGGCAATCTTAGAGAGGCGTCATGGTTAAGCTCAAGAAAAAGGTGCCAGCCACATCTTACTTGGTTTTAACTTTGTTAATTTAATAATAAAGGAAATGGATATCTATGGAGTTCATGGTGCTATTAAAACTTATTTAAAAGTAAAACATGGAAACTCAAAGAAATTTTGCACATGGAGTCAGGAATGTGAATTCACTCTTCTGTGCCACTGAGGCTTTGAGTAGGTCTGGTTGTGCTAAGGGCAGAGACTGCAATATGTGAGTGGCGCCTCCTGGAGGCATGAGGTATGCACTGCACGGCCATGGTGGTGGCACTTCTTTTTTTTTTTT
>NW_007726949.1:74439-77299 GCF_000696425.1 Galeopterus variegatus | reverse complement strand
TTTTTTTTTTTTCCTTTAAATTTGTATTTTGTCAATATACAATATAGTTGATTATTATGGCCCATCAGGTGGTGGCACTTCTAATGCACGCTGTGGGAAATATAACAGTGGAGTTTGATCCTGAGAGCATCACTGTGTACCTATTTCTCATGCTTCTATTATAGGAAAACTCCACGAAAAATATACTTACAAAATAGGACAAGAAGATGTGTTTTCAGGAACAAAAAAAAAAAAAGAAGAAAATTTATCTAGGAAAATCAAGGTAGTCATGGATACCTAGTAATTGCTATTGGGAAAAGAAGTTAGTATTTATCATTTTTATTCACTGGATTAAAAAACATAAGCTAAATAGCTTCATTCCAGTTCTTTTTGTGATTTCTCAACACTGATTATAAAACAGTACATTATTATATATTAAATGAGAATGATTCTGTCTTTTCCACATTATATTTCTTAGGCCTTTCTCCAAACCCTTCAAAATTCTACTTCATTTCACTTCTTAATAAGTCAGCACATTATATCAGGAAAAAGCAGATTTTAGGGATGACTGGTCTACTAGTAGTCACTTATACACACTGCTTCACCTTACTGAGAACATCATTAAGACCACTGTAAGACGTTCTGCAACATTCACTAATCTATCATAAGCTTTGATTCCACAGACAGGACCCATCTAAGACACCAAGGTGTATGATTTCAGTATAGCTCCGGAACAAATACTCTCCCAAAGACTGTATCATAATAGTACTACTGTAAGAATTAAAAAGGGTAGGAATAGGCTGACAGATCAAATTCCAATCTTTCACCTTTCCTAACAGAGTGGTGCTTGCGTCCCTTTCCCCTAATTTACGACAAGGTATGGCTTTCAGGTGAACTGAACGATGTCCTCCTGCCACTGGTAACTGGAGTACCAATCCCATCCAGTACTGTGGCCGGCACGGTCTGTTATCTTGAGCTGGGGGCTGTATTAGGTAGCAGCTGAACCTACTAATTAATGTCATAAAAAAGTGGCTTTTATAAAATATTAATAAAAGAAACTCTCGTGATTTATCTGCTTTTTTTTTTTTTTGTAAAACTAACTGGAGTACCAATCCCATCCAGTACTGTGGCCGGCACGGTCTGTTATCTTGAGCTGGGGGCTGTATTAGGTAGCAGCTGAACCTACTAATTAATGTCATAAAAAAGTGGCTTTTATAAAATATTAATAAAAGAAACTCTCGTGATTTATCTGCTTTTTTTTTTTTTTTGGTAAAACTATTAATAGACATTGTTCTATTGCGTGGTACTTAAAGCTTTATGTGTCTGTGTGATAAACTCAGAGGTTTTAGTTCTTGGAAGGTTTTCTGTCCTGATGCATTAGTTTGCCTCTTTTTATAAAAACCAAATGATACATACAAAAATCATATTTCCTTTTTTCTTTTCTTCTCACATGGCTGGCTGGAAGCTCAAAGCTATAATTATCTTCAATTATAGCAATTACCTTAGTCTGGCTCTTTCTTTCCTCTCTCTGCACCAAACCCAATTACAAGTTTTTTATTTGATATGTTTTGAAGACTCTTACGTGTATCTTTATTATAACCACTTCAGTATTTTTTGGAAGCAGATCTGAATTTCTGAATAATGCGTACATGAAACTTTAAATTTAATTACCATAGACTATTCCTTTATAGGTTTTAAAAGTTCTCAATGTCCAGATTAGGTTTTAGGAGGAAGACACGTTTTCAAAACATCAAAGAATGAAAGAAAGAAAAAAGAAAGAAGGAAGGAAAAGAAAACTTTCCCACAAAGTTGACCTTTGGGACCATAAATTCTGATCTCTAAGGAAATAATGAAGGAGGTATCCAGATAATATGATATGAGATGTGAAGATTAAGATGATTAAAATCAAATCAACTTTATCCTAAAGGTTATAGAGAAATATTAAATTCCTTTGAATTAGACTAGTGGTTTTCAACCCTGCTATACATTAGAATCACTTGGGAAAACTTTACATATATACCAATGCCCAGACCTAACCCCGAAAGTTGTCTTAATGTCCAGGCCCCATCCCTGATCAATTAATATTTGTAAAGGTGTCCCCAGGGCATGTGAATATGTAGTTAGGGTTGAGAATCACTAAGCCAGACTAGTCTTTCATATTTCTAAACTCTTAACTAGCAAACGCTATTTCATCTTAGTTATTTCTCCTGTAGTATTGGAACATGGCATAATCAGGGATGTGATAATATACAACAGATATAACTCATTGTTCCTCTTCCAACACAACAATTCCACACTGGGAATCACATAAACCAAACTTTTTGTATATCATACGAGCCCAGACCAAAACAGAGCAGGTATAGAGTCTACTCCAGGAGCTGATATCTGAGCTCACAACACGAAGGCTTAGATTCAGAAGACAGGATTGTGCGCCATGTTCTTTGATTGCTTGCTACATTTTTCTACCTATTTTTCTCTGTATCCCTCAAAATACTAACCTAATAGTTGAATGTCTATTCATAATTTATTAGAGAAATTAAAGTAGCATTATTTTGAAGTATTTTCACATATAAAAATTTCAACAAGGAATATATAAAATCTCCTGGCCTGTTTTAGACTCACATACCACTATTCTTAGGCTGTATGTGAAAGCTGAGCAAAATACATTTATTTATCCACTTGTAAAATCATCCATAATTCTTTGAGGTAAAGAGTGTACTAGTAATCAGTACATTATTATGACTACAACTTTTGTTAATGCTTTAGGCTCTTTCAGTTTTTCTACTGCTCTTCATTACTTAAATAGACACAATACACTTTGTTCAGCTCAGGTTCACAAACATTCATTGAAAGATTATCATGGGCTAGGAGGGCCCAACCC
>NW_007726949.1:71826-73500 GCF_000696425.1 Galeopterus variegatus | reverse complement strand
CCCTTCAGCCTCAGCTGGTTCCTCAGTCTCATTGGCCATGACCTTCCATGGGCTTTTTCTTTCTAGCCTTGGCCATGTGGAATTTATCCGGAACTTTTATAACTTTTATATGGTTGGTTCCTCCTCCTGTCTTCAGTCCTGCTTAAACATCATGTTCTCAGAAAAGCATTCTCTGGCCAACCATTCTAAAGCCCTCTCCTGTCTCCCACTCCCCAACTCAGCCTTTGTCCCATTACCCTGTCTTCTTTTCCTGTTATTATTCCTATATAAAAGCATCTTATTTACTGGTCTTTGTGTTTACTGTTGATTGCACACGGGGAATATAACCTCCGTGAATGCAGGCTCCGTGTTTGTCTTTGCGTCTGTAATTCCAGCACCTACAACAGTAGCGGGTGCTTAGTTAATACTGGTGGAATGAACGAATGCATATCTTTGCAGTCTTACCAAGAAAAGTAACGAATATAGAAGCTGAAGCTACTCATGGGTAATAGATAATGAGTATGTGTACAGTTGCTGTTTTAACCTATAGTTCCCCATGCCATATGCACGTGTTGGAATTTTAATCAGATCCACAGTGCTAGGTACTTTTGCCGAGGAGGCAATTTCCTCCCTGTGCCTCGCTGACCTCTTGTTGCCTCTCAGCTTCTGCTGGAGGAGCTTCTCCATTTGTATATCTTGCAATCTCTGCCGTTGCTTTCAATTCCTAGCAGAAAGCAGCTAGGCGTTCATGTTTGAAACTTCACTTCCAATCCTCTGTTGAGGTTTCTTCAGACCACTGTATTAGGAGTAACACCATGTTTACTTGGCAGAAGGTCCTCGGTCTGCCACGGTAAAGTTTTTGGGTCTCTGGCTATTGTTCATTCTCATACATGTCTGGTTTGAGCTGGGAGTTACATTGCAAAAAGCGTCCATTTAATCTTAGTGGACTCATTACTGCCTGGGGCCTTTTGTCAGTAATCTTATCCTTCCATTACTACCACATGATACTGAGAGAACTGGCCAGGAAGTCAGCTGTAATACCTTCAGGACAAATCTTAGTGGCATATGGAGTCGACAGTTGGGCACTACCACTATTCTGAGGCGCTTCTGTTTGGTCTAGACTAGCGAGTTAAGCCATATTGATAACGCGCTCTGCCAGCCTTCCAAATATGTGCCTATGTTTGCACGTTAGCTCCATTCAGTATCTTCAGTATTTCAGGTTTTCATTCAGAATAGAAAAATATATTTGAAATCACTATCAAAATCAGCTACATTTGTATTTTGTGAAACATGCATAGTTCTGTGCCCTTTCCCAGAATAGGTGCCTGATAAATATTAATTCCTTCTACTGCTTTCCTTGACAGTTTAACAAAATCTTATTTTATTAAAAATAAAGAATCTGCACCTTACTGCATTCAAAGCAGCTGATTCAAATACTATGACTTATAATTTATCATTTGAATTGAAAATAACTCTAATTAACTGAGAAAAATAAGCAGACACTAACATTTGAATTCTTTATATACATTGAGTTTTTAAAAGAAGCAGATTCTTCTGACCCATAAATCTTAACGTCATGAAGAGCGGCACAACCAGACACTGCGCTGTGTGATACAGCAGAATTACTGGGCACTAGCTAGAAAGTCTATATGCAATGTGAATCTGAACTGATCAAGACTCCAGATCTAACCACCT
>NW_007726949.1:69985-71211 GCF_000696425.1 Galeopterus variegatus | reverse complement strand
CATTTGAATTGAAAATAACTCTAATTAACTGAGAAAAATAAGCAGACACTAACATTTGAATACTTTATATACATTGAGTTTTTAAAAGAAGCAGATTCTTCTGACCCATAAATCTTAACGTCATGAAAAGCGGCACAACCAGACACTGTGCTGTGTGATACAGCAAAATTACTGGGCACCAGCTAGAAAGTCTATATGCAATGTGAATCTGAACTGATCAAGACTCCAGATCTAACCACCTGACTTCTATTATTATTACTTTACTTTTATCACTTAAATGGTCAAATAACAATCACGGATTTTGTCTTCTCACACTGTCAACTCACATTCACAAGATTGTGAAGTTTGCGTGTAAGTTTCTGTAGGCTTCTAACCATGTAAAAATATCAGACCAAATTTTAGACATGTACCTTGTACAACTACTGATAATAATTATCCTTCACATGTCAATTAAAAACCAGAGGCAGAGGTAAAAGGAAGATGATAAACTATGGTAATCACACACTTGAGAAGACATCCCCAGAGTCTGGCTCCTCTCTACAGCTGTGAAATGTTACAGTTCTTTAAGGCTCAGTCTTGGGCCCTTTTCCTTATTTTACTCCATATTTTCAGCCTGGGTATGTAATCTACAACATAGCTTCAATTTCCCTTGCATCGCCTTGATCCCCAAATTTGTATCTCTACCCAAGCCTCTATTCTGAGCTGCAGGTCCCATATCCAGCTGGCACTGGGCCTCTCCACCAGGGGTCCCCAGGCCCTCCACTCAGTGTGCAGGAGGCTGGCCTCTCCCTCTTCCCCTGCTCAGGGGTCACCTTCCAGGGCTCCCTCTCTCTGTGAATGGTGCCACCTTCTGCTAGTTGCACAAGGTTGAATCCCAGGCCCTCCCATTTACCACCCTGCCTCAGTTTCCCACCATATCTAATTCAACATCAAGCCCTCTGAATGTCATCTTGGAGATGACTTTCAAATCCATCTCTTCAACTAGTTCTTGTCTCTGCATCCCTAGGGCCAGCTCCCTAGTTCAGACAACCAGTAGCTCTTGTCTTGGCTACTGCACGAACCTACTGGTCTCCCTGCATCCACACTGCTGCCCTCCAAACCCTTCTCCAAACCTCAGCAAAAAGAAAATCATTATAGTAATTTAAAATATTTGCAGGGCTTGCAAGGGTAAAATTTTCTTCTCTTGGGCTCATAAATCTGTACAAAACTTGTAGTTTGGCAAACAA
>NW_007726949.1:52915-69359 GCF_000696425.1 Galeopterus variegatus | reverse complement strand
CCATGTTTTAGAATGAGACAGGCAATGATGACAGATGTGACCAGCAGGCTTTAGAAGCAGAAGCAAGACCATCAATCAGCAAACTTGTTTGTGTTGGGCTGTCTTGAAAATTTTAACTTATGTTCCCTTCTTTTTTCCGATAACCCAAATCTCTGGGACTCAATATTTATGTTGTTAATAACCTAATGACTATAAACGTGATGGAATGTCCACGTACACGTAAATGTCTCTGTATGATCGCTATTGACAAAATAAGGAACCGAGGCTTACAGTTTCAGTAGCTTCCTTCTGTCACTCAGAGAAGAAGAAAGAGAGAGATGAGGATCAGAGTTACAGCTTCTAATCACTCCACCACTAGGACTTTCTAACGTCATAAATGGCCATACAATGGAAACTTAGTGTCTGTAAATGATGTACAAACAGGTGGGTACAAACAGGTGGACACAGGACTCTTTTGAAGGCCTTGAAGCTTCTGGAGGTGGTGGGTTGGGTAAAGCAGGCTGGAGTCAGGAGGCAGAACCTGTGACATCCGAGATACTCTTAAGGGGCTTAAAAGTTCATAATTGAGAAAAGCAGACACCATCCCCAATGAACATTACCATACTTCTACACTCCCCATTCTTGAATAATCTTTGATGTTCTATTTATTTCAAAGAAGATAGGTATCTTTTTGACCCAGTTTACATCACTGATTAGAGATATTCTAACTGCCAGATAAATATAACTCCATCAAATGCAATGTTTGGGATCTAAGAGGAATTTATGGATCAGTCTGGAACTACATGGAACTTAGCTGTAACAGTGAAAAAAACTCAATAAAGATTTTTTTAAGGTTTTAATTCTTTGCATAGGTTTTGAAATGGGTTCTTATCCATTATAAAAGACCTTTAATATTTTTGGAGCTGAGATACCATACTTTATTGTTTCTAGTTCTTTTCTTGAGTTGACCCTTTATGTTATTATGATATCATCTTTCTGCAGCAGAGAAAGCATGCATAACATTTTTCCTCTGTGAACAGCATTTGGAAGCTCATCTGATATTCTTTACAAGTAAGCAATTAATAAGAATTTGGTTGAAAAACCTGATTTCTAATATATGTAAGAAAATTTAACAGTTTCCATGTATTGGACATCCACTGTTTGCTAGGTTCTTTATAACTTAAAGCCTCACCTAGAAAAATCCAAGTTATATTTCACTTTTTCTTCATAGGATTGTTGTGTGCTATAGGTAGGTGCATAGATAGTCACAAGTCTTTTCCTCCCTGTATCCTCACTTCTTGCAATTTGACTTTGCAGCTTCTTCCAGCAAGAACTGTGGACTATTTCACTACCCTTAGCTCTGGGCTGGCTGTATGGCTGACTATGGCCCATGGAAGCAGTGTGTCAATTCTGAAGCTCACACACAGCCTTGCGTGCTTCTACTCTCCCTCTTGGAACCCTGCTGATCCTCTGTGTGAATGAGCCCACAGCTGCCTGCTGGATGATGAGAGACATGGCCCAGTTGTCCTCATTGACCCCCGTGGGGAAAGTGAAGGAAGATGGTCAGAGCCCCTCAGATGTTCAGAATCTTGCTGAGCATTTGATGTAAATATGCATGTATATCCAGGTGTTCCTTGGTTATTGTCTAATGTAATTGCATATATGTGCCCAGGTGTCCTGGGTTATTGGGGTTAAATATAAAGGATGAGTGGCTCAGATCCACAGCCCTCCGCTGCTGCCCCGGGATGCCTCCGGGGGGCCACAGGGAGGCCGCCACTGCTGTTGGATCTGCTGTAAGCCGCCACTGCCAAGGAAGCTGAGGACTGAGCTCGAGCCGTCTGCCCATAGCTTCCGGGATCTCTCCCAGTTACCTAGCGTGGACCTGCGTGTGAGGGGGCAGGTGATTCAGTCAGGCATATGAGGGGTCTGTGACCCAGTCTGTACAATGGGTTTGAAGGGTCTGTGGGTCCTAGCCCCTAGCCCAGATAATACAAATGGAAAACTTAATGTAACTAAAATAATGAAACATTTTGGCTTTAGTTATGAATTGCCTAGCCATACAACTGGCATAGTTGCATAGCTTTACAACCCTCAACAGCCAGCCAATCCCCAGAAGCAGAGATACCTAGCTGACTGCAAGCTGGCCACAGACATATGCATGAGGCTAGATGAGACCAGAAGAACTGCCCAGCTAGGCCAGCCCAAAAGATAAAACCACAGAATCAGAAGCTAAGTGAATGGCTGTTGTTGGTAAGCTGTTAAGTTGTGAGGTGGCTTTTTATGCAGCAATAGCTAACTGATACAGAAGGCATCATCATCCTCACTGTGCTAAGCAGAGGCACAGTAACTTATCCAAGGTCAGCCAGCTGGTAAATGATAAAGCTATCAAGTTATTATACGTGCTAAGGGCCCACACTCTTACTCACTCCACTGTACTGACTCCTTTTGATGTAAATGAGAAAGCACACGTTGAGTGCCTTCTACAAGCTCAGTCTTGGCTAGACATACATATTTCCTACATTTAGGGAGCCTGCAATCTCCATTTTGTTTTTCACTAATGAAATTGCAATTTGGTTTTGTGCATGCTATTGCCTCTACCTGAAATGTATCTTCTGCTTATTTTCTACCTTTGAAACCTGCTCAAATGTAACCACCTCTCAGGAATCTCCTTAATGTCCCAAGACAATTAAAGTTTTCCACCTGTGGTTGATTGCAAAAATAACCACACTTGCTCACTCCTTCCTTCATCCTCACCCTTTGCACTGTGACTTTTCAATATCTTCAATCAAGAGATGATATCTATTTCTCCACCCCTTGAATCTAGACCGGCCCCATGACTTGCTTGGGTTGGGAAATGTGGCAGAAATGTAGTGTGCCAGGCCTGAACTGGGCCTCAGGTGCTTTGCATATGTCCATTCATTCTCTAGGGAACCCTAACTCCATTATTCAAACAAGCCTGCACTGGCCCTGCTGACTGATGAGAGACCAAGGACCAGAGTTCGGTCAGCTAGCTTCTCTGGGCTGAAGTCCCCAGACATCTGACAGCCCAGCCAAGATCAGCAAAGCCAAACCACAGCTGACCATATTGTTGCATGAGGGAGCCTGGCTGAGCCCAGCCAAAGGCCACTAAGCTTGCCATGAAGCAATAGATAATGGATATAGATCCTTTGTACTCTTCTGGCATTTTTCAACTTATTTTGGGGGTAGCTCATGTATTCAATCAATGCCATTGAGTGAATGAATAAATGGCTAATTATTCAATTACACTGAGATAAGACTTCCCTAACAACAGAACTCTGACTTTTTATTTTGAAGTGAATAACTTCTATCTGTCCTGAATGTGAGATAGAGCAAAGTTTAGTAGAGGGTCTGATACTTGGCAGGTGTGCTCAATAAATGATAGCTCCCATTGATCCTGTGTGTGAAATAACATGTCAGACAAAACAGAAACCAAAGCAAACACCGTGCATTGAGATATGCAGGGCATCTTTCCTAAATCCTTTCAAAATCAGGACAAACTCGCCTGGTGTTTTTAGGGTAAGAGACATGCTGCCCCTCCCCCCAGATATTGGCAAGCTTCTTTCTCTTTGAAAATATACTAATTTAGATAGACTTCACAGCTACTCAAGCCACCCAAGTACAAAGAGTGAGTTCTGCTATAGGAAGACCACCTCAGGAGGCTCTTCCTGTTCTTTCTCAAGGCCAGCAGTTCTCACCTTGGCTGCATACTGGAAGCACCTGGGGAGCTTTAAAAAAATGCCCCCAGAGATTGATTTAATTAGTCTGGGACAGAGCCCACATGTGGGGACTTTCAAAAGACCCTAGGGTGATTTTACTGAGTAGTCAAAGTTGAGAACCACTACTCTCAACTTTTTCCCCAGANTAATTTAAATACCACATAACACTATAGACTATATTAAATAATAAATTCAAGCTAAATTGCATTTAAGTGTATAATCTAAAAGTACATTAGCCTAAGATCTTTTCCTGAAAGTGTATGTTATCATATGAATAATAACATTTTGTCACAAATTAAGGTACAATTTAATATTTTAATATAATTTTGAACTCAAATTCAACGTGGGTATTTTGAAAAACTGTGGTCTCATCTTCCTAGTACATAAGTGACTCTTACTTGGTAACAGTGTTCTTTTCAGAGATTATTTAATTCTTTTTGGTAGAGTTCAAAAGTACTGAAAAATGATGAATTATTTTATAAACTATATAATGCATGCAAATTGCTTTAATGCCAAAATTTCATCCTCAATAAATTCCAGAGCTGCAATCACAAATAGGTCTCTAACACTTATTCAGAGTCAGAATTTTCTATGCCACAGTTTCCCCGAGAGAAAAATCTGGTTTGACCCTCTGATTTCACAGATAGGGAAAAGGAGATCCAGATATGTTAAACAAGTCCAGCCATGCCCCCAACACTGGAAGGGTCCAGAGAAGTTGAACAAGCTCCAGCAATGCCCCCAACACTAGAAGGGTCCAGAGAAGCTGAATGAGTCCAGCCATGACTCCAACATCGAATGGCTGGGAGTGGAGTCTGGGACATCTGAGCCCGCATCCTCTCGCCTCTCCAGGGCATCTGGAAGATGACAGCAAAGCATGTTCAAGCCCTACAAAAACAGGTGGTGGGGCTGAATTTGGTCCCTTGCTTTTGCCAAATACTTGGATTTTGCCAGCCTCTGCTAGAGATGGCAATGTTCAGCAGGGGACCTTGGCAACAGGAGAAATTGCTATCACGTTCCACTCCAATTTTTTTTTTTAATCACAAAACAGGCTGAGGTCAGCTCAGCCATGACCCCAACATCAAATGGCTGGGAGTGGAGTCTGGGACATCTGAGCCCGCATCCTCTCGCCTCTCCAGGGCATCTGGAAGATGACAGCAAAGCATGTTCAAGCCCTACAAAAACAGGTGGTGGGGCTGAATTTGGTCCCTTGCTTTTGCCAAATACTTGGATTTTGCCAGCCTCTGCTAGAGATGGCAATGTTCAGCAGGGGACCTTGGCAACAGGAGAAATTGCTATCACGTTCTACTCCAATTTTTTTTTTTTAATCACAAAACAGGCTGAGGTCAGCTACAGTTATACTGCTAGAGATGGCAATGTTCAGCAGGGGACCTTGGCAACAGGAGAAATTGCTATCACGTTCCACTCCAATTTTTTTTTTTAATCACAAAACAGGCTGAGGTCAGCTACAGTTATTCAATACTTTAGTTATAAATGCATTTTGCTGTATTTTTTTCTAGTCTATTATTAACATCCTACATTAGCATAGTACATTTGTTACAATTAATGAACCAATATTGGTTCAAGTCCATACTTAATTCAGATTTCCCTAGTTATTACCTTATGTCCTTTCTTTGTTTCATGATCCCATGAAGGATATCGCATACCATATTACATTTATTTTGCTGTTTTTCACTACTTCAAATGAGAGAGAGCGAGAGATAGCGAGAGAGCGAGAGAGAGAGAAGTATGAATATTTCACTTCTGTTTGGTTCAAGTCCATACTTAATTCAGATTTCCCTAGTTATTACCTTATGTCCTTTCTTTGTTCCATGATCCCATGAAGGATATCGCATACCATATTACATTTATTTTGCTGTTTTTCACTACTTCAAATGAGAGAGAGCGAGAGAGCGAGAGAGAGAGAGAGAAGTATGAATATTTCACTTCTGTTCAGCCAATTAATGGCAAAACCCTACGAATTACTGTTCTCATGTTCTCTAATGTAAAAGAAAAGGGCATATGTTAATGAATTAATCTGGTCTTTCAATTATGAGAAAAACTCTGTGGATAAGAGGAAAGTTCGGCTAAAAAGAATTTGACATTTGGAAAGACCTAAAAACATGGTCTCTGATTTCAACAGGGATTAACAAAATCTAAAAAGCAAGGGATGGAGCAGAGGAGTGTGAGAAGAATTTAGAGTAATGAAAGGCAGTTCACATAAAACCACAGTAATGCAGATGAAAGAAGTAATATTGTGCAATTTGTCATCATTTACTTAGGAGAATTTGCATTTTTTAAATCCACAGAAATGCAGTGGTAGTTTCCATGCCAATATTTATGTAAAACATTTTCCAAACAAGACTGACTCATCTTACTCTGAAATGAATTGTTAGATCACAACAGAGAATGTTAAAGCGTTTGCATCCCTTATAGAAATGCCAAACATTTTACTCTGCCTGATGCTGTACTATAAATAGGGAAATTCAAATGCTAAAAATGTTCTCCAAGTTGCCAAACATAGTTCTTGAGCATTTACTTCTTAGTACAAATGACTTGTTTTTCCAAAGTTTGAAAATGAAAGCTAGTTACAATTCAGAGAAAGGCTATAGCTTATATCAATTAATTGCATGTAAAAGATATTTCATTTATGTATATTTCTTTTTCTTTGGATCATACCCATTGAAATGCTTCTTTAGACATTTACTGACGTTTCATTAAATAGTAGTTGCTTTTACGACAGTTGGGTTTTTAAATTAACAATTGGAACAGCCAAGCAACATCAATATTGTTGGATGTCAATATCAATATTGTTGGAAAATAATGATGCTGGTCTAAATTATTTTGAATGTTGTTAGCTGCTTTTGGATGTAATAGTTGATATAAAATTTACTTACTGTAATAAAAGTAAATTAACAGTAAAGTCAGAACTTTAAAACTAATAAACCCACACCAAACAAGATAATACAAATGCCCCAATATTCAAGAACATGAGGAAATTAAACTCTTAAGAAATTTTAAATGATTAAGAAAAACATGCCTCCTTAGGACAAAATCACCTTTTGTGGTAAAAAGAACAATAAATAGTAAATCAAATACCATTGATTTATGATTGGTATTTCAAAACAATATAAACATCTATGTATTTTTTGAATAAGAGAACATAAATAGTATAGCGATTTGTATGACATATTTGAGGTTCATTTGAAGAGGTGCTCCCTTATTTTCACTGAGAGCTAGGACAAGAAATTATAGGAGATGCTTCTATGACATGACAGAGAGAGGCATGGCAAGAACAGCTTCAGAACATTTTCTTCTAATCAGCTGACTATCCCTGGCCTTTAATCTCCCTTCTGCAACTGACCAGACTTCATATTATCCAATTACCAATCATCTACTCAAGAATGGCAAGATTCCCTTTAAACTGAATACAAATAATTATTGCAACATCTTTTCCTGGCTTCATTAAAGGTTTCACCTATTTTGATTTGCATAGCTAAATTTTTGCAAACCTTCATGGGAGATATTTTATATTTTATTTTACATTTAAAAATTTTATAGTGTATAAGAAGTGACTTAAGCAAAATTATTGGATTTTAGGTAAATTATTATTAAATATTATATTATCAAGTTCATTTAAATAAATATTTAATAATTCTATTGACTTTTTTCCTATTTAACAAGTGATGTGCTATTTAATTTACTTTAAATTCATTATGTAATAAAATGCATGGCTTGCAGATAGATTTTTGAAATGGTATACTGGTATATACTTGGTTTGGGGACCAATTATGTAAGTTTCAAGCTACACCTATTGTCTTGATATCAAAATAGATGAAAGTTCTTTTTTAACTAATCTTGCATCTTGGACAAAAATAATAACCTACAATAATTTTTGTTTTTAATTATAAAATAATGAAACAAGTTTTAGGCTGCTGTTTGTAAGCATTTCTCTGCAATTAATATATAATGTATTTCATTTGACTATGTTGTCTGCTTGTCAGGAAGAATGTGAGGAGATACATATCTGTAGAGAGAGAGGGTATGGGTGATGTTTATTTCTAATAAAAAGCCAACTTGTATATGATTGTCACTACTTTTTCTTTTTTTAACATTGAATTTTATATCAGACAGATATCCTAATAAGCTAATATGAAACTTTACAAATATATTAAAGATGTATGAAAATAATAATATAACAAATACTCATGTTTAGGAAATGAAACATTACCTACACTATGAGAAGTATGTAAGAATTTTGACCAGATGTCTGCAGCTTATAACATCATAACATCAATATTTCTTATGCTTACTATCTTTAATCAGTTATCCATTATATGTACAGAGTAACTGTACATGTCTAATTACAAAAGTTAATTACAACCACCATGGGAGCTTGCGGTGTTTGTGTGAGTCCTAGGTATGCATGCTCATCTGACTGTCACTAACTGCTTTGCATACTCTAAGAGCTCCTCAAATAGTATTATTTTCTTGAAAATATTTAAGTAATCATTGTATTTATTAATATTTTAAAAACAGAACATGCATTTGAACCTTTACCACCCTGCACAGTGTAATCTGCCTGGGACACCTTTGAGTCACAGTGATTTTGTGAAGAGGCTGTTGAGGAAGCCTGACCCGGCTCTGACAGATGACAACTTAGAGACAGGTGGAAGAAAAGGGGGTGGGGCTCCTGAAAACACAGGACAGGTATAAGGATGCATAAAGGGGGTCACACTAACAAGCTCTTCTGTTGACCCAATGTCCACCCAGGAGAGCAACTGAGACCTCAGGCCCCACATTACAGAGCCCCTCCAGGTTCTGGAGAACACTTCAGAGTCCAGAGTCAAGACCCAAACATGTCCATATGTACCAAAGCAGGCTGGTCTACAACATGCAGTGCTTCAATAAATGAGGATTATGTGTACCCAGCTGCCTATGAAGCATATCTACCTAGGCTCCAAATCTCTTTGGCACTGTCCTGCCACAAAGCCAAAATTTCTACCTCAAAGACCAAAGGGCCACAGAGTTAAGAAACCATGGGGAAAAAATTGTTCTCAAAACAGAGAGTAGTTATTTCTCCTGGGAAAATCCGTTTGTTTTTAGCTGAGGCTATGTTAGTCATGAAGCTGTGATTACAATTGCCTTTTCAAACTGCTCATCAGAAAGCACAGAAAAAAATTTGGTCCCGTTGTATCGACCAGGAAGGATTTCACTGAACTCATTTTGCATACTAATCTCCCTCCTCCTTCCATCTTTTCTATGTTGTATTCCCTGTGCCTCATTTTACCCCCACCTATTTTTTATTTGATGCTTTGTATATCACGTCTTATTCTTAAAGACTTTCTGGAATAAGGTAGGGTACAAACGGTTGCCAGTTTATAAAGATGAAAAAAGCTTAGAGATAATCCATCTTTATAATTTACCAAAGAGAAATCTAAGACTCCAATGACTACTGGGTTAAACATGGGCTAGAATCAGGGATCCCAAATGTAGCTGATTGATTTTTTTCTCAGTATCTGAATTCCTCCTATGACAATAGATTCTCTTATTTCTCCTTTTCATAAGATAACATTGGCCAAGAGATGTTGATAGACATTTCTCCCCACCTGAGAGAATTAAAAATTTAGGAAATTCTGCATTCTACATCTTGCTTTGGAGAGTCACAGGAAAATTCTGAGAAATCCTGCAATAAGTAAATCAATTTAATTTTGTTTAATGCATGTCTCCCAAACATATCTGAATAAAACCTTTAAATAAAATAAATAAAACCTTTTTCCTTTTCTCTTTCTGAGGCACAGTGGAGAGCTGTACCCATTAATATCCCTCAGAGCACACTCTGGGAAGTGTTGGGTTAAGACAAGACCTCCAGAAGCAACTGTCAAAATCCCCATGGCAGGTGGAAGAGAGGAAAAGTCAGACATGCATCCCACCGACCCATCAACCTGCATACTGGCTGCTTTCAATGCTGGCAAGTCGTGCCGCACTGCTATACTCAGGGCCGGTGTGTTGAAAGCTACAGGACCCACCCAACGAGACAGGTGTTAAGAAAGGGGAGGAGCAATCCCTCTCAGCCTTTCTCCCATTGCTGTGGGGTGACCCATGCAGGCCTGCTGTAGGAGCACAATTCTCGCTGATAGCCCTGGAACGAGGCACCTGTAATTCTCCTCACCACACAGCATTAACCTGCACCCACTTTGAATTCTAGAAGGACAGGAATTACAAATTCTTATTCCACTGAAGTAGATATCAAACCACAGATGTACAGTTCCTAAAATGGTAACAGGCATGGTGTGTGTACGTCTGTGGTGTCAGCATGTGCGTTTGTAGACCCCAAAGGGATGTGACACTTAAGCAAGCTCTGGTATGGTCCAGGAGGCACCTGTAGCTGGTGCATGGAGCCCTAATGCCAGACAAGGCAGCAGGTGGCTGATGCCAATGCTGCCTCTACTCGCACCTGGCACCTTATGTACCCTCTCTGAGCTTTGCTTTTCCCTTCAGTAAAATGGGAATACTAATAATGGGAGAAGGGTAGACAGGCAGATTACATTTTATTGTAAAGTGCTTAGACCAGTGCTTAACTCACAGTAGCTACAATATAAGTGACTCACAGTAGGTACAAGATAAATGTTAAATAAAATAATGTTATTGAAGGTTTATCCCGATTTCCCTTGATTGACATACATTTCCTTTCATAATAGATAATGACATGTAACATTAGTGGAAACAGGACCCTTGCCTCCTCATTTTAAGACAGGCTTGCCTGTTACAAATATACATATGAGGCCAGTGCACACGTGACCTTAACTGCCTGTGTGCTCTTGCTGCTTTCTGGTGAGCTGTGGTCACATGTTATGGACAGCTGGGTTGTTGCTATAGCATGCTGAGTACAGTGGTTATTGGGGATTCCAGCAGAACAGGAACAAGTAGGCAGGACGGGAGGCCCGGCTGCTAGCAACAGATGGGCCACCAATCACCCTGCACTTGGTGGCATCTTCCAAGGAGGCAGTGCCTCTGAGGAGCCCCTGGTGGGGCAGGAGAAGCTGGCCCTGCTTCTGCCTTCCTCTTTCAGCAACCCTCAACTCAGTTGTGGAAAACAATCAAATAAAAACTATTTTAAAAGCAGACCAAAAAAATGTACCAAATAGATGTGATAAAGGGAAGGAGTTTGGTAAAGCCTTGGTTAATTTTTCTTGGTTTCTTTGTTATATACTTGAAAATATTGTCATACGAACATATTTCTATATATTTTTAAAAAGATACACAATACGTCTTTAAAAAACTGTCAAACAAATACATTTTAAAAGATTGAGTAATGTAAGTACAACAAAGCAGATAATATACATGAGTTGAATATTATCTACACAAGTGGTAGAGTAAAAGATCTGCTTCTGTTGTATAAGACGAATCCTTACATACATTATATAGAAAGCTGAGAAGAGTTTGCAATAATCTAATGACCTACTGTATACAGACACTATCATCACAACTGTAATTTTTGAAATCTCATTATTATATAGTTCTGGTGAAAATATCCAGAGAGTTGTTCTCGTAAATACAAGCCAAGATTGGGGAGTAATGAGAAATCTCTCTCTGAGCCTAAGGACGAGGGGCCCTTAAACTTGGAGTTGGCAACAGCCCCTGCACACCTGCTGTGGGGCTGCTCTGGAGGTGGGCTCTCCTGATCCCTAGCTCACATGCTCTGTCTGTGAACACAGCAGCCTACAGCCCAGCAACATCGTTTCTGCTCTGGTAAGAAACACACATGTGCACACAACACACACACACACACACACACTCAAAGTCCCCAGACACCTGGGCTATCAGAGACCACCACATTGTGCAGTCCCTGTGCTCAAGGAAAGGTGGGAAGATACAGCCTTAAGAAGCAGAAACACCTGTCTTCAGTCACCATCGTTTCTGCTCTGGTAAGAAACACACATGTGCACACAACACACACACACACACACACACACACACACACACACACACACACACACTCAAAGTCCCCAGACACCTGGGCTATCAGAGACCATCACATTGTGCAGTCCCTGTGCTCAAGGAAAGGTGGGAAGATACAGCCTTAAAAAGCAGAAACACCTGTCTTCAGTCATGGTTTACATTTCCACCAGTTCAGTTTCCAATTTAGATTTGCACACTGCTTTGAACTTTTGCTTTTACAGCTGTTGCCTTTAAAGTTCTGAGCATTTTGGGCCTGGCACCCTCCCACACTCTCCCTAGCAGTGCACCTCTTATCTCAATGCACATCTTTAAATGTGTCTTTTTTCTCTTATTTTAGGCAGCACACACTTGCTTCTGTGAATCTGCAGATGACGCTCACAGGTTAATTTTTATTTACACTGACCTGAATGCTAACGTACAGAGAGCAATCATCTCCCTAGCAGTGCACCTCTTATCTCAATGCACATCTTTAAATGTGTCTTTTTTCTCTTATCTTAGGCAGCACACACTTGCTTCTGTGAATCTGCAGATGACGCTCACAGGTTAATTTTTATTTACACTGACGTGAATGCTAACGTACAGAGAGCAATCGGCATATGTCCCCACGAGAGGCATTAAGGACATGATTTTTCCAAAACAAGAACCACATGAAGCATTTTTCACATACCAATGAAAGGCTTCTTTAGTAGGCAGGCATTTTCATAGAAGAACACAGATTTCCTTAAAATCTTCCATATTTGTAAGTCTTAGTTGGTATAAAATATTAAAATTCAGGTTTTTTCCCCTTGTGACAGGAATATAGCATATATTTTATTTTAACCTCTAAAGGAAGTTACTCAATTCTTCCCTCAAAAAGGAAGAAATGCTATTTTTATAATCCAACCACACTGGCTTTTGTTTTTATGAATATCTGTAACTGAGGAAAAAAGTCCAGCTTCCCTTTGCTCCTTTTTCCCACACATTCTTAGCACAGCTCAACGAGCTCCCAGATTCTGATGGCATTCTCCTGGTAACACATTTAGAAGAGGCTGCAGGATACCCCAACAGCCCTGCTTTCTTCTCTCCCTCTCCCTTTCTCTTTCCTATCACTCTAATTGTTCAGAATTAGACTAAACAATTAAACCTTTGTGCTGCACCACTGCAATTTGAAAATTCTAATACTGTGTCCCCTGATTGGCACAAGGGTAATGTTTACCTTGGAGAAATGTTTGTCCAAAAAAGTATTCCAAGTGTATTTCCCTTTGAAATGGTGAGACTGTGGTGAGAGTTCTCTCTTCTTTCTTGGCCTATCACCAAAGAGAAAAAAAGGCAGATGGACATAGATTGTGAAAGATACTTGCCCAGTTCAGTGTAAAAATGTTAGTGCATTTATGCCAAGCATCAAGCTTTATATTACTTCCTGAACAAAGCAAACTGCCAAGTAGAGGCAAAACTACACATAGTAGCGAAAAAAAAAAAAAAATTATCTAAAATAACAGCCAAGACAGTGTATAATCAAATACAAATCAATCTACTTCCTCTTTCCATATTTGTCCTAGTTTATGCCAAATAAATCTGTGTTATTGTAGCAATGTTAAATATTCAAATAATGTTATCTGAATTTGAGATAAAACAAGTGATTTATTTGAAAAGAGCATTTATGCTTTTTGGTAAGGCAAGCTGTGACTCAATTCTGGAAATTTCTTATTGTTTTAATTAATTTATTATTATTATTTTTTATTTTCTAAGGTGTTGCAGAGCAGCAGGAGGGGACGGGGGAAGGGGGTACGGAGGCAGAGGTGGGGGTGGAGGTAAGGGTGGCCCATGGTTGGCTCCTTCACTGGCCTGGTTGCGGACATTGGGGGGTGTGACTGAGGCCCTCAGTGCCCCCCACCACCCCGGCTCTGGAGCTCAGGTGGCTTCTGGCGGCAGCATGGTTGTTCAGGAAATTTCTTATTAGGAAAAGACTTTAATGCAGCATGCACACTGTGACCTGAACGACATGTAGAGGTAATCGCAAGTTGTTCCTTCATGTGTTCTGTTGTGGAAATGGGAAGACTTGCAGAGTGGAGGAGGCTACAGGGATGAATGACCTCTCTCATCATCTCTCCCCTGATTCATCAGCTCCCCATTCGTATCTACGATTCTGCTCTATTTCTGATGTCCAGCCCTTCCTCCCTCCCACATTCCTCCCTAGTTCTCTTCCCATCCTCTGATAAGTATCTCCTGTACTGAACATTTACAGTACCACAACAGGTGCAGTGTGCAATGGAGGAGGGAAGAGGGATGGGATGGATGGATGGATGAATGAATGAATGAACAAATATGTTTACACTCTAAGGAGAATATCCTGGCTGTTGAATAAGATTCAGAATCTCTCAATTATTTTAACATTCCTGATTTTCAATAAAACAAAAAAACTGAGTAGAACATGAGCCTTCTAGACTTGCATCTTTTGTAAAGACCACATATTATCATCTTAGGCTGAGTGTTGCCTTCTTCCATAGCAGAGTCAGCAGATTATTTATATTATCTTCAGGTATATCTACTATTTCCCTGACAGTTATCAAGTGAGAAATGGCTGCCTTTTGTTTGCCGCTGCATTCAGCTACATTATTATTTTCTTTTGTTTTCTTAATAAGTCTAAAAAGGTTAGAATAAGACACATAATCATGGGCTGTCTTCCTCCAACCTGACTCCAGGACTTTCCACTGTCAATCACACAAACTAAGAAGATAGGGCTTCACCGGGTGAAGAGCCTGACAGACAAGTGAGTTCCTAAATCATCGTTTTTCTCTTTCATTAGATCTCAAATCAAACCTCGTTCTGAAGCCCTGCCATACAGATGTATTTAGATGTGAATGCCAACTGTAAACCTCTCCACTTCTTCATGTCATGATGGTCAATCCCAAAGAACTCTACTGAATTAGTTAGAAATACAAGCAAGATTTGGTTATCTAAATCAAATTGCAGCCATAAAAAAATACAATGAAAAGAATAAACATTTTTTTCTTAAAATACCAAATCCTATTACTGTGTGCTAGAAATAATACCTTTGCATATGCTTTCTTTATTACTAGATATGAGTAAAGAGCCTGATTTGAAAATTGAACACATGACTTGACAGCTAATTTAATAACATAAAAGTGGTGGTACATAATTTTGCATTTTCAGAACATATGTTTTATGAATTTAAAATATTCCTAGGAAATAAGGTAATTAAGACAGAAGGGTACTGCCATAAGGACAGACATATAGATCAATGGAATAAACTTCAGCACCCAGAAATAACCCCCTATATTTATATTCCTTCAATTATATGGCCAATTGATTTTTTGACAAGGATACCAAGACTATTCAATGGAGAAAGAATACTCTTTTCCAACAAATGGTTCCAGGACAACTAAATAGTGAATGAAGATGGATCCTTAACTCAGACCATTAAAAAGTTAACTCAAAATGGATCAAATACCCAAATGTAAGAGATAAAAGTATAAAATCTTAGAAGAAAACATGGGGATAAATCTTTAGGAACTCAGATTTGGCAGTGACATTTTAGATATAACACCAAAAGCACACCACAGCAAAAAAAAAATAGATAAATAGGACTTCATCAAATAAAAGTTCTTGTGCTTTAAAGGAAACCATCAAGAGACTGAAAAGACAACCCAAAGAATGGGAGAAAATATGTGTAAATCATAGCTGATATTGCACTTGTATTTAGAATATATGAAGAACTCTTTTTTTTTCCGGATGATATAAGATGATTTTATTTATTTATTTTTCTTCATTTCTTATTTTATTTTAATTTGTCAATATACAGTATAGTTGATTTTCATGACACTTTATCAATTCCTCCTTTTCCTCCCTTTCCCCGCCCCCCATCAATATCATATCTGTTCACATGTCTTAACAAAATCAAGGAATTGTTGTGATTGTTGTGTCCTCTAGGATATATAAAGAACTTTTATAACTCAGTAACCAAAAGACAAATAACCAAACCTAAAGTGGGCAAAAGGATTCCGTGCCCCTCCCCCCACCACAGGGACTATGGTAGCTTTTCCAGAGGTACACAGCACATTGCAAGAAAACACAGCCTCCCTTTGAAATGACTGATATGATAAAGAACAAGCTTGGAGCAAGTGCACAGGCAAACACTAAAATTTGCAGGGATTAGAAATTGCCCTGAAGGAAGAGGTGGACAACTCTGACTGTTGTTGTGGGAGAAGAGCAATGTGGAACACACAACCGGGACAGTGTCTACCATATAGTAATAAATTTATATTTATTCACTGATTGAGTAAATTAATTTTATACAGAGACAGAGAGTAGATTAGGGATTGCTTAGGGCTGGGGGATGATAGCTAAGGGGTGACAAAAATGTTCTAAAATTGAAGGTTGCATAATTGTGAATATCCTAAAAACCATTAAATTGTACACTTTAAATACATGAATTGTATGGTATGTGAATTGTATCTCAATAAAGTTATCAAAAAAATATTCCAAGGGATGTGGACATTAAAACATTAATCATTTTCCAGATCAATCTTAAAAAAATATGGCAAATTCAGGTGTAATTTTAAGTGGAGTTATTGCACCGAAGCGAACTGCCTAGCTCCACTGCACACTACCATGCTCTGACTGAGACAACTTGAATATAATTCTCAAATTCAGGTGTAATTTTAAGTGGAGTTATTGCACCGAAGCGAACTGCCTAGCTCCACTGCCCACTACCATGCTCTGACTGAGACAACTTGAATATAATTCTTTTTTTTTTTTTTTTCTTTTTT
>NW_007726949.1:27804-51995 GCF_000696425.1 Galeopterus variegatus | reverse complement strand
CCCGAAGCGAACTGCCTAGCTCCCCTGCACACTACCATGCTCTGACTGAGACAACTTGAATATAATTCTTTTTTTTTTTTTTTTTGTCTTTTTTACTGACCGGTAATGGGATCGCAATCCTCGGTGTTGCGCCCGTACCGGGGACCGGCAACGGGATCGCAACCCTCGGTGTTGTGCCCGCACCACGCTCAGCCAGTGAGCAGGAACCGGTCACCACATGGGATCCGAACCCTTGGCGGGAGCGCCGCTGCGCTCCCAAGTGGCGCACTCTCCAGTGCGCCACCGGGGCGGCCTGAATATAATTCTGCACGGACCAATGTTGCACTCTCTTTGTCCTCACACAGATTTGCCACCTCTCTCCCGTGGGTGACAGAGAAACAAAAGATTACTCCAAGCCAATTTCCTCTGAGCAGTGAGACACCCTGAAGAGCTTAACTTCCTGAGAGAGGCATTCCTCCTTTGAGAAATTAAAATGGAACTGGGGTTCAGTCTCAGTATTTATTCTCCAGGCCAGAAAGTTACAGAAAAGGAATATAGGTGGGATTATAGGTAAGTATAGTTTAACAATAGAAGCTGGTAACATCAGTGAAATAACAAAGTGACAATCCATAATGCAATTTGCAAAAGGTTAAGTTGATCCACCAAGAAAAGCTTGTTCTTAGCAAACATTTTCTTTCCCTACAGCAATTTCCTTAGTACGTTTACATAACAATTAAGTAAGGTTAACCTGCCCCAAGGACATCTACCCTTTGAGTCAGCAATTTTGCTGTGTTACAATTCTATATCTATATCAGAGGCTTTAGCCTGGGGAAAGTTTCCTGTCTTTTGCAAGGTTAACATTTCTATACGTAATTGTAAAAGTTAGCCTAAACCTGAAACTACAGGGCTTTGGAAACTAGGCCCTGTGGAATACATTTGCTTTATAAATGTTAGTATACTCCACAGACCAAATGCTCCTTTGGGTCCCCTTCATCCTCATGAGTCTCTCTAAGTGTGGACATCAGTTACTCACTGCAAATGTTTATTCGCCCAAATCAAACAGAAACCCTATGCATTCAATACTGATTTATTTTTCTACTGAATGGAATTTTAGGGCTTCAGTGATCTACTCAAATATGGCAGCTTCCCTCACCTGTGTAAACTAAGTTAGCAGAATGTTAAGGTTGACACTATTTCTTCCACACCCATTTCATTGACTGATAGTTTTCCTGAGGACTGTCAGCAGGTTCTTGACATTGATGATGACATTCATAAGAAGACCCAAACAAATGAACTCTGGGAGTTCATGATATGTTTTGCCAAACTTTCTTGAAGGCTTGTTCTGGCTAACCCCAGTCAGAGGAACTGAAATAGTGTTCAGTTTCTGGGCCAGTGGGACCCTGAAGGATGGGAAATGCCCCTGACAGATGACTTGTTCTCAGCCCCCGCTGGCATTGCTGAGGAAAGGTCCAAGGTGAGGAGTGTTTTCTCAAGATTATGCCCTAACAGTCCCTTCTGAAGAAATAGTGATGATGTTGAGGGTGAACCTCCCTGCCTTCTGGAAAGATAACTACAGGGATCTGGTAGCCCAGACTCGAGGAATCCTAGTCCAAATTCATGTTTGACTTTTAAAAACTATACTTAGAGGCAAGGTATCTACTCAATATGAGACTAGAATCATGAAGCTCAATTACTGATTCTCAAATTTAAGAGAAACATAAAAGTCATCTATAAATCAACCTCACTTGATACTTGAACTCTTTCTACAATGTCTGTGACATCCAGTCTACAATAGCAATGTCAAAAAGACTTGGCTAAATAGGACAGTTAAAAGTAATGAGCACTGAATGATTCACAGTGCCTACCATATAGTAATAACTTAATATTTATTCACTGATTGAGTAAATTAATTTTAAAAATTCAGAGAAGACTTGAGGATATTGCTATAATAAAGCTGCTCTCATGCACAGTTCTGAAGACAGAGAAGGGAGTAGTATTACAGTTTGCTCATGACTGGTGTCCTGCCACAGCAATACTTCACACACGCAAATGTCATCCAAGTAAATGCTAGCCTTTATGTTGCAATGGAAAGAAGCCAATAAAAAAAAACTTAGATCTGCTAATCCAGTCTATGCTAGATTCTCTTCCATAATGAAGGGCTTCCTCCATCCCGAGGAATCCATTCTGTCTCTGGGAAGTGCTGTTAAATTTGAGCTAGGAGTAAGGAAGGTTTTTCTGCACCCCAGAGGCTTAGTGGCTTACCTAGTTTGAGTATTGATTTTACTTCTAGGGCCATGAGGAACAAGTCCTACAGTTCCCCTACATGGCAACCCTTAGAATACTTAAAGACATCTATTTAAAGGCATTCTCCTTCCCCTGTGCTTGTGCCTCAGCTTCTCTATTCCAAAGAGTATAGTTTTGAGTACCACCTGCCACAAAAGAGTGCAAAGAATACAAGGAGAAGGGAGTGGGGTCCTGGCCAGGTCTGCTCATGAGAGTAGAGCAGGATGACAGCAACCAAGCACAGCATCCAACGGACAAGGTAACCTCCATCTGATTCAGAAAACAGTCCTCATCTGGGTTTTAATGGAGGAGGGGTAATTCTTGGGGCCCCGCTATCACTGGGAGGCAAAGCTATCAGCAGGGAGAAGTAGGTTGGTGAAGTCAGGAAGGTGGTCCATTACCATCCCGGAGGTCTAGTCACAGCAACAGAATCTAGCAGTGATTCAGAGTAAGAGCCACAATTTTCAAAAATACCACCTGGAAGGACCAAGATAGACCAACCACGGTATCCAAAGTAGGTATTCAGTCTCAGAAACTTGCATATGCAGGAACAGAAAGAGCTGAAACTTGGAAGGTCAAGGTGTAAATATCATAGCAGCCTGGGAGTCATTTCTGGGATACCAGATCCAGCATCTAGATGGCAATAAAAGCCACTTGGCATACAGTGTGGTCATCCCAGTGGTCAGCATGGGGGCAATGCCATCTCAGCATGGGAGATTAAAATTCAACAACCAAATTCAGCCGTCACTTAGTAAGACAATAGCATGGGTGAGGCATAGAGAGAGTCTGACTAGTGTTGTGCTCTACTGGCCTCTGGGTAGGTTTAACATCTTAGGTATTTCCTGATTTTTAGTCAGAGCAAATTCAGGGTTGGGGAGGACAAGATGAAGCATGCAAGAGGAACAAACGGTGAGGAAACAGGGAGGGCAGAAGGAGCCATACTGGGGTCTGACACTTTATTTTCTGGTTGTTCTCTTCTCAAAGATCAAGCTCAAAGGCAGTCCTGCAGATGAAGCAGCACTTCACCAGCAGAGCAGATGGGACTCTTACTTCCGTTGGCCCGCATACTATACTTTACTCAGAAAGCCAAAGATCACAGAAGCTTTTTTTTTTTTTTTACCAGCTTCATTATCTGTTGATATATACTTGACTTGATCTTATACTTGACTAAAATGAAATCTAAATTTCTGTTTAAATATGATGCTGCTAAGTCTCATCTCTCCTTACTGTCCTTGTGCAATTTAATTGGGGGAGAAGTGTACTTACATCGATCCCCAGGCCATTTCTGCTTCTTAGATTTGGGTCACTATGTTAAATGTCAAGATGTTCCTTAATTCTATTCCTGTCATTTGTTACATTTGCCATCTCTCCCAGCTTTGGGCCATGCATTTATGGAATTTTACCTAAGTGAGGCCTAATATTATCTAAGACAGGATTGGGTTAAGATATCAAAAAGCTTCCTCCAGGAAGACAGAAATTTATTAATCAGTTCCCTCTGGATATACCCACCAAACCAGTTATCAATCCAGCTAATTATACATACCCCTGTTTGTTCCAATGATAAATGTTAGCAATTTGATATACTTTTGGTTAAAAAACAAAATATATGTATATATACATATATTTATAAACTAATTCATGTTATTTCTCATTAATCCATCAGCATTCTATGATGGGTTTAATAACTTGTCGATATAATAGGGATCAATCTCAAAGCACAGACATTTCCTTTCATTACAATTTCAGTATTCAGTCCTTCACAGCAAACATGCAAGAAAACTATATTAGATATGCTCAGAGGTACAGCAATTAAAGAGGTAGCTAAAGACAACATATATGTGCTATGATGTACTGTGCAACATTGGAAAAATGTAACTAACAATGGTTCCTCCTCCCTAATCCTAGGATTCTAGTTTTCCTCGGCTGTTTTGCCTCCCATGGTAAGCTCTCTCGTGTTTTCTGGCCATCTTTTCTTGCTGGTTTTCCCAGCTGTGGCTCTCATCTTTTCCATCCCCCAGCTGCACTGGCTCACACTTTCAGCCTTCCTGTATTTACTGTGTTAACAGTTCTAGTCTTCAGGCCATCTGATGTCTCCTGCTTCATTTTTCACACACTCAAACGGCTGAAATCCCTGATGTATGCAAAACAACAGTCCATTAACAGAAGAGTGTTTTCTGGGTTTTATTTTCCTTACTGACTACAGAAAAATGGATGAGACAAGAAAGGACAGTTCATAGAGGTGCCAAAGAGAGGCCACTGTGAAGATAAGATGAAGGACAAAAAAAAAAAAAAAAAAAAAAAAAAAAAAAAAAAAAAAAAAAAAAAAAAAAAAAAAAAAAAAAAAAAAAAAAAAAAAAAAAAAAAAAAAAAAAAAAAAAAAAAAAAAAAAAAAAAAAAAAAAAAAAAAAAAAAAAAAAAAAAAAAAAAAAAAAAAAAAAAAAAAAAAAAAAAAATCAGATTTCTTTAAGCCTCAAAAAGATTGAGTACGACACTGGGAAAACAGTTCCTTCTGAAAACCCTCTTCAATGGTGTGGTTTAATGAAAATAATCCTTTTCCTAGAAGAACACATTTTTCTTGAATTTTAGGAAGCCGATGATAAAAATCCTTAATCATGTATCCTCATTCTATATACAATATTCAGAACCCACGTAAGACAGACAGATACAGTTGTAATACATATACTGAGTTATTAAGAAATGACATTTTATTAGCAAAAACCTTCTATTTGTAAGTGTGCCACCTGGAAAGAGGCTTCCAGGCATGGCTTAGATATAAACTCCTCGCAGTTTCAATATTAGCAGAGGAATAATCAAAATGACCAAAGTGCTCAATAGGAAAAAAAAATTGTTCTTGTTGGCAAGGAATAGAACAGTTTATAATACGCAAGTTTGATGTATTTAAGTTCTACAGCATGCTCCTCAGCCATATGAACATAAAATAAGGTAGCATGAGTACTAACCTTAAAAGATTAGCTTCAGTACCTAAATGTTGCCGTAGTGAACAGAGAATATATAAACTGACTCCTGTAATTACTAGTTTATAAATTGGTACTAAAATATATTCACAAATGTTCCCCTTTAGGCAATGTAAATAAACATGGGATATAACCAGAGCAACCAAAGAGGATATTCACTCATTCACTCACTCACTCATTTCTTTATTCACCCATCGATGTTTTCTCGATGAGTAAACAAGAACAAGAAGTAAACATCACTCCCGTTCCGTCCACTCTGCAAATTTGGGAAGCTGTCTTCTGGACGGGGAATTCAGCTGCCATTGCCAGAGCCCCCAGCTCTAGCTTGTTTTGCCTCATGCATATGCCCATCCTGCCTTTGCCTAGTGATGGCACCTGCCCGGGTGGCCACCTGCAACACTGCCTTATCTATCACAGAGCCTCAGATCAGCCTTCAGGCATTTCCTTCTCTATTTTCTGTTTGTCTAGTCCTGGATCCTAAGGGCTGTGGAGTTGGAGGGCTGCTGATTCTGAGCTTTCCCAGCAGAAATTGTGTGAATGGATGTGGATGTGGGCAGGCACGAAAGGAAGACCTATCCTTCCCCAGGAAGCTGAAGAAGGTGAGCATCAGTGACTAAGTTTGCCCAGGTACAACCGTGAGACCCCCAAATTCATGGAAACCTACTTACTATTAGAAGTCCCACCACAGAGTAAATATAGGATACAAAAGGCCCTTCCTTCCCTTCTAGAGAGTCTGCAGAACTGGCTGTGCTGTTTGTGCTGACCTGGGGCAATGGCTCTGCCTTGGGGTCCACAGAAGGAGATGCTCAGAGCTTTGGCTATTTGCCTTGCAGCTTTCCACATTTTGAAAGACTATGTATCTATATTCATCTCTTTCTATACATATGTATAGAGATTGTGGGTGTGTGTGTATGCACGAGGGTACTTCAAAAAGTTGGTGGAAAAATAGAATTAAAAGATAATACAAATCTTTCCATGAACTTTTGAAATACCCTAGTATATATACTGTATATGGAATGAAAGAGAACACGAACACACACACACACACACACACACACACACACACACACACACACGATCACTTCAATCTTAGAGTTTCAACATTGCCTGCAGACGCCACATCAGAGCTATGCCCCTGATATCATGCCCACGTGGCCATTCCCTCATGGCCCGGGGCTAGTTTTATGAGATGCTGTCTTATGTATGACATTTCAATCATTTCTCTGAGGGAAAATAACTACTAGATGACCTCAGTTGAACCTTAGAGAAACTCTGAGACATTTAGTGAAATGTAAAACTCAGTATCACAGAGAAAGTAAAAAAAAAAACTCATTTGAGGGGAAATAATGCAAGAACTAATGCATGCTTAAGCACCCTAACTACACTCTTGCAAGAGTAAGTGCTCAGTAAATGTGAGCTACATCATGATTTGTAACACACGATGGGTTCTGCATATGGACTCTAGTAAGCTACCTTTCTGCATGGTGACCATGCTTAGAGATCTTATTCTCTGTGTGTATGTGTGTGTGTGCGTGTGTGTACATGTGCCTGTTATGCTTCCTTTCTGAGCTTGTTATGGGTTGAATTGTGTTCCCCGAAATTCATATGTCGAAACCTTATTTGGAAGTAGGGTCATCACAGATACAATTAGTTAACATGAGGTCATACTAGAGAAGTGTGCACCCCAATCCAATATGATTGGTGTCGTATTAAAAAGGGAAAATGTGGACACAGAGTCATGCACACATGACAACCCCATGTGAAGACTGAAATCATGCTGCCACAAGCCAAGGAAGTACAAGCAGCTAGGAGAGTGGCCTGGAACACATCCTTCCTTCGAGCCTTCGGAGGAAGCATGACCCTACCACATGTGGATCTCAGACTTCTAGCCTCCAGAACTGAGATAATCAATTTTGGTTGTTTAAGCCACTCAATTTGTGGTACTTTGCTATTGCAGCCATAGGAAAATAACACAGAGTGAGTACATGAAAAAATAGTCAAGTTTCCTAATATTCCAGTCCTGACTTAAAGGCACAGAGATGAAAGTAAGGAAGGCAATTCTCATTACTTTGCAAATCTCATATCAAGAAGGGTTTACACATCAACCCAGCTGCTATATTCGAGTTATTTCTTAATTACATAAATTCAAATGAACATGGAAATAACAGGCAGGTTCACATAATTTATTATACAATTTCAAGGAGGAAATTTGTATTTTTAAGCACTGTTTTCAGCAATAGCTTAAGGGACTAATTACTAAAGCAATATGCTGCATAATTAATGAGAACAATTTCAATAATTTTAAAAATTGGAATGATGCTTTGTCATTTTGTGACAGGCTTATTTCTCTTAGCATATGTCTTCAAGATTCATCCATATTGTAACACATGAAAAATTTTTCTTCTTTTTTAAGACTGAATAATATTCCATTGTATGTAAATATTACTTTTTATTTATCCATTTAACTGTCCCTGCACAATTAGACTGCTTCTACCTCTTGGCTTTTTTGAGCAATGCTGCAATGAACCTGGGTGCAAAATATCTCTCTGAGATCTTATTGTTAATTCTTTTGGGTCTACACCCAGAAGTGGGATTGTTGAATCACATGGTAATTCTATTTTAATTTTTTGAGAAATCTCCATACTGTTTTTCACCAATAATGCACAATGTTTCCAATTTCCAATTTCTCCACATCCTTGACAGTACTTGCTATTTTGTTTTTTTGAGAGTAGTCATTCTAATGGTGTAAGGTGATATCTCATTGTGGTTTTGATTTGCATTTCCTTGATGGCTAGTGATGATGAACATCTTTTCTTATGCTTGTTGGTCACTTGCATATCTTCTTTGGAGAGATGTCTACACCAGTTCTTTGCCCATTTTTTACTGGATTGTTTGTGGGATTTTTTTGTTTTGTTTTGTTTTTGTAAAGTAACTTTAAAAAGTCAAGCTTTTAGAAACTGAAAGTCAAGTAGTGGTTTCCAGGGGTGACGGGTGGGGAGAAGGGCGGAAGGAAAGTCAGTGTTCAACGGGTACAGAGTTTCAGCTCCGCCAGATGAAAAGTTATGCAGATCTGCTGCACAACACGGCGTATATAGTTCATGCTATGTACTGTGTACTTGGAAATAGTTGAGTTGGTAAATTTTGTGGTATGTGTTTTTGACCACAATTAAAAATATATATAGATCTGGAGAAAAATTTTTTTTTAATTGTGAGGAAAGTTTTGAAAGAATTACAAGAAAATTTGGATTGATCAAAATTCCTGGGGAAATTTTTTACTTTATTTGGACATATTATAAGATTGATATGTTAGATCACTTACATTATTTCCTTCGACTCCTACTTTTGTTTAATACATGGTCTGCCTTGTCTTTGAAAAGTCACTCGAAATTCATGTTTAAGAGTCTGCTCTGGTTCTCTGGCTACTTTTCAGCCCTTAGTGTATAATGACATTTCTGTTCTATTGTTTGGCACTTGTGCTTATTTCAGAGGTAGGTTAATATAGATTTAAAAGCAAACTCCAAACTCCACAATACAGATGGTCTCTTACTTACAATGTTTTGACTTAGGATTTTTTGTCTTTATGATGGTGTAGTGGATTGAATTATGTCCCCCCAAAACTCACTAAAGCTTGAATTGTGTCCCCCAAGTTTTATGTATTAGAAACTTGGCCCCCACCGTGACTGTTAAGAGGGTAGGAAATCCTATCATGGTAATTGAAACGTGGGGCCTTCAAGAGGTGATTGGATTGTAGGACCCTGCCTCCATAAATGGATTAAATTGGTGGTCAGGGATTTGGTGCTGAGGGCTTTAAAAGAAGAGGAGAGTCTATCTCTCTCTCTCTTGCTCTTTCTGCTTTGTCATTTCACAATGTGATACCCTACGTCACTGAAATCACCACTAAGACCTCACCAGATGTGTTTCCTGGACATTGGACTTCCAAGCCTCTGAAACTGTATGCAATAAATTTCTATTCTTTATAAACCACCCAGTTTCAGGTATTTTGATATAAGCAACAGAAATGGACTAATACAGATGGTGTGAAAAGATGTGGATTCAGTAGAAACCGTATTTTGAATTTTGAATTTTGACTTTTTCCCAGGCTAGCGATAAGGATATGATACTTTCTAGCGATGCTGGACGGCAGCAGTGAGCCACAGATTCCAGTCAGCTGCATGATCACAGAGTAAATAACTAATACTCTACAGTGTACTGTGCAGCCAGATGAGTTTGCCCAACTGTAGGCCAATGTAAGAGCTCTGAGCACATTTGAGGTAGGCTAGGCTAAGCTATGATGTTTGGTAGGTTAGGTGCATTAAATGCATTTTTGATTTACAATATTTTCAACTTATTTATTGCGACATAACCCCATCCTAATCCTAAATTGAGGAGCAACTGCATTTCAGGTCACCCCTTAATTTTAGTGACAAGCAAACTGAGGCCCAGTTGTGATTACATATCTATTTAGGGTCTGAACCACAAACATAACCCAGGCCACTTCTCATTGCCTTCAGCTCTATGGTGTTGGCTTAGTCATTTCACATATGCTACCTGTGTTTGTTCTCCTTAATCAGATGATTTGGCTGGTGCCTTTTTTTCTTTTTTTTCTCAACTAAAGATTCTCTTGCAATGCCAACGTCCAGATCAGGCACGCCAAAATGCTTGTTTAAACATGGATTATTTATGATATAGCTACGGTTCTGTAAAAAGAGACTAGCAACTGATAGTATTTGACTATTCTTTAGTATATTATTAAGTGTATTTAATTTATTTAATATCTAGAATATATTTCTTTCAGCCTGACTGTAGAACTACGTGGCATTATATATAACCCGAGTTTTATTTTCTTAGCTGTTTTGATGTCCAGACCTTACGGCATTTTTTTTTTTTGTCTTTTTTTTGTGACCTGTATGGGGATTGCAACCCTTGGCTTGGTGTCGCCCGCACCGCACTCAGCCAGTGAGTGCACCGGCCATTCCTATATAGGATCCGAACCCGTGGCGGGAGCGCCGCACTCCCCCAAGTGCGCCACGGGGCCGGCCCCCAGACCAACGGCATTTTAAGTGAGATGTAAAATCTGGACTCTACTACTGCAGCCATTGGACTGGCCATTGGTCAAAGAAGGAACATGAGCCCATCAAACTGATCAAATAAGCCGTGGGGTGGCAGAGTAGGGGACAGGAGGAAAAGGAAGAAGGAAATAAGCGAGAAAAGGAGAAAGAAAAAAGCAGACTTTTGAACTCCCTTGGACAAGACACGATTTCTACTACAGTTGGTAAAAATCACCAGGCAACAAATGCTCCAGAGGGTAACATGGATACATCTCAGCACATAAAACTGAAAGAGAAGAGAGCAGTTTCCACATCCATCTGCCAAAATGGAGAAAACTGGTATCACCTACAAGACCAGAGAGAAGAAGAAACAAAAACACCACCCCCACCACAACTCTAACTGTGAGAGGGAGGAGCAAGAAAAACAGCAGCAGCTTCCTCACTGCAGAATGACATAGTTTTTGGCCTGCCATCAACAGGTGTTGCCATGGTAACTATCCTGTAGTTAAGAAGTAATAGAGGTAAGAAAATCTATACAAAACCATCATAGAAGGAAAAAATAAGAAAGGTGTGTTGTAGCAAAACTAACCTTGGACCTCAGAGAATGAGCAACCAGAGACTTGATCTGCTGTTTGTCAGGTTTTTATACTTTTTGAAAGGGATGCTGCAAGGAGAGGGGGTGGTGGCCCAGGAGCACGGTCCTTGGAGGAGCCAAGGCCAGGAATCTATCACTGGGGGACCGCTGTGGCCCTGAATTATCTTAGGTGCTAATTTATATTCCTACTCCCATCTGTACATTTTAGCTTTTTGATGACTTGGGGGTGGGGGTGGGGGGTAAATTGTAATTGTGTAATATTATATCTAGAAACTTCTAGAAAGTGAACGTATCAGTGAATGACCTCCATACTGTACAAGGGTACTTCAAAAAGTTCATGGGAAGATTTGTATTGTCTTTTAATTCTATTTTTTCATGCACTTTTTCAATACCCTTGTACTTCAACCTCTCACAGGTAGTATATTTAGTAACAATTTCTTTGCTTTCTTCCTCAGACAGAGAAGCTAGGCACTACATGCTATGAATTATCATAATAGTATAATAATTCATAGCTATTTCTTCTTATGAACAAGTACAGCCAATATTTTTAGCCCAGATACCAGGAAATACCTCAGAGCCTGGCTAGGATCAAAACCTCACTTCTTTGGCCCTTCTTCCATTGCTCACAGCTAATGACAGGATCCATAGACTTAGCATCACAAAAATGAGGAAATAATAACTCTTTCTGAAATTAAACTGTATTTTTATTTTGTAATCCATTGGTGGCCCCCCAAAAGGGCACAATCTATCCCCCTTACTTACCAAGCATGTTGCTGTTCAAATGAATGACCACTCTACTTTATAAATAACATGGATTAATATACTTTGCTAACTTCTGTGATTCTTCAAAATTATGACAGCTGACAGAATACGATTTTGGAGAATGAAGTCTGAAAGGTTTAGCCTGAGAGACAAATCCGTGGGGTACCCAGTATATTCTGCTAAGGCCAGACAGGCATCAGAGTGTCACAGAAAAAAGACAGCTGAGGTGTCACCAAATAGGGCTCTGAGAACTGACTCAACTGCTTTTGCCCATTTCTGGGACTTGATGTTTCTTCCCATAAAGAGATGGGAGCATTACCTCCTTCAAAGGGGTGGTGTGAAGCTCACATGAGATAATGTGTGTGAAAGTGTTTTGTTCATCAACTGTAAAAGACTAAGCATAGAAAAGCTGATGCTGGAAATACTATCATCACTTGTTTTCCAAGCTTTCTGCTGTGTTAATGTGACCTGATTCACATTCTTGATGATAAAATAAGTAGGTCATAAAAATTTTCATATGATAATTTTGGCAGAAAATAGTTATCCTCATTATCACTTGGAGGTGCTTATCTGACTGGGACATCATTTTCTTCTATGAGTTCCCTTACTTTTAATTTTTTGTTTTGGATGGCAGATTAGTATCACAGGGGTGGGTGGGTAAGGCTATATATGTATGTAAATGAGAAAGAGGGACAAAGGAGAGAAGGAGGGAAAGGAAGGAAAAACAGGGAAGGGAAAACAGAGAGGGGAACAAATGAAGCGTTCCCCCCTCCCACTTCACAGATACACACCTATCTCTGATTTTGTTCATTACTTTACTTGCAATCTGTAGAGAACCAGGGATAAGTCATTGGTGGCCTGATACTCTCTTCAGCAGAAGCAATTCTGGGGATGACACCCATTTCTGCAACTGATGCTTACCCACCTCATGGCACTGTTTCTTCATCCTCATGCTGATGGGCTCCACCAATTGCAGTTGAAGATGCATAAATCCTTCTGTTTCTCAAACTAAAACCCCTAGATCTCTTTTACAGTAAGATGCATGTCTTGTCTTTTTTTTTTAATAGCTCCCTATAAGTTGCCCTTTTGCATTTGACTGTTTTGAATTCATGTCCCACTTACATCGCTCTACCCTCACCCCCACCCTCCCCTCTCTTGAATGTGCTGTTCACAATAGCTGTTGGCCAATTCTCATGAGTTCTACTTCCTTAAATGTCTGTTAGAGCAAATTTCCACTTTTGATATAACACATGCTCATTGGAAAAGTTCATGGAAGGGCCGGCCCATGGCTCACTTGGGAGTGTGTGGTGCTGATAACACCAAGGCCATGGGTTCGGATCCCATATAGGGATGGCCGGTTAACTCACTGGGTGAGTGTGGTGCTGACAACACCAAGTCAAGGGTTAAGATGCCCTTACTGGTCATCTTTAAAAAAAAAAAAAGAAAAGTTCATGGAACACAGAAGGGTGTATATATTACCAAAAAATGAAAAGAAAATGAAGTATAAAAGTTAAAGGTTTTCTCTCTCTTTCATATATGGTACCCCACACTAGGCACTGTTAAATAGTTTCACTGTATTTATTTACAATATCCTAGAGAACTTTCTCTGTCAGCACTGATAGCGTTATCTAATTCATTTTAATAATTACAGTGTATTTAATGAAGGGTGAGGATATATTATATTTGGGCATTTCCATGTTGATGTATATTTAGATTGTTTTTGGTTTTTCTCAATTACAAACAACGTTACAGAGATTATTCTTGTATGCATATCTCAGCACTTAAGTGAATACATTGATAGAATAGATTCCTAGATATGAAATTGCTGGGTCAAAGTGCATGTGCAGTTTCATTTCATTTTCTCTCTCCTCACTAACCTAAAAACAAAGTCGTATTAATTAATATACTCATTGAGTATGCAACTATAAAAGAGAATTCACTCCTTGACTCTGTAGGGTTTTACACCAATCCAATTCATTTCTTTTAATACCTTCCAGGAATTCTTGAATATCTTTGTTTGCTGATAGTATTTTTCCTTGACTTTCCAGTGTTGATGTGGATTTTCAGATTTCTTCATCTTTTCTTCTTCTTTTTTTTTAAACTTGAGAAAGTTGATGAGCGAAGGATAAAGTGATAGCCCATGTTCTTGGTCAGCCATTCATGTGCCACAAGACTTCTTGCCTTGATGAGGTCAGCAGGTTCCTAAATACTCTCGCCTCCTTTGTATTCATCCCCCTACAGTTGTCCACACAATAATAACACCCAACTCCCCTACAATTGCACCCTAATGCTTGGTGGCTGTTAAGGACTGAATTTTGTCCCTTAAAAAAAAAGTTGAAATCCTAACCCCCAGTACCTCAGAATGTGACCTCATTTCTCATTTGGAAATTGGGTCTTTACAGAGGTAATCAAGTTAAAATGGGGTCATTAGAGTGGACCCTAATCCAATATGACTGGTGTCCCTATAAAAGTGAGAAATTTGGACACAGAGGCAGATATGCATAGAGGGAAGCTGACGTGAAGAGACACAGGGAGAATGCCAGGTGAAGACAGAGACAGAGATTGGAATTTTGCTGCCACAAGCCAAGCGATGTCTGAGGCCACCAGAAGCTGGAAGAGACAAGGAAGGATGCTTCCCCTACAAGTTTCAGAGAGAGCATGGCCCTGCTGACACCTTGCTCTTTAACTTCTCGCGTCCACAACTATAAGACAATACATTTCTGTTGTTCTACGTCTCCCAGTTTATGGTACTTTGTTACAGCAGCCACAGGAAACTAATATAGTGGGTAAAGTCCAACCTCTTAGGCATCTCACATCGTACCGTCCACACACTGACCGCAGTCCTCAGTGTCCCCCTCACTAGCTTTTCTATGAGCATTCTACTGCCTGATATGCTCATGTTCAAAGGCTCTAGGATGCCACCTGTCTCTGTGCATTTGAACACTCTGGGCCCTCTAAACTCCCTTCTCCCATCTCCCAGCATTACTAATGCTCCATAGCTAATCTCCAGGGCCACATCCTTTATGCTCCTTCTGACAGCACCCTTTCCTACCAGTTTCCCCAGGCAAAACCAACTGTCCTGGTGCCTCCCTGCTGTGCTGTACCTAGACTATTTTGACATTATTTTGCAGTTACCATTTATATACATCCATACCCCTCTTCTGTGCTGCGAGATCCTTGAAGGTAGAGATATTCAATGTGTCCTAGCAAAGTTGCTGCCCATGGAATATCCAAAGTGGTATTTTTCTGGGTGAACAGTACATCAGTACCATGAAAATATAAAAGCTATAAGCAATTTATCATAGATTTTTATTTTGTTAAATGTATTTCATTCAAAGCAGTAGAGTAGGTCAGGGCTAACTGCAAATGACTGAAACACACAATTGATAATAGCTGAACAATGCTTTTCTACACACTGAATTTGTGGCTGTTTGGTGAGATTCGTTCTTCTAACCAGTCACACTTAGAAACTGCAGACTTTTCCATCAGATACTGCAAACTGGAACAGCTCCAATCATCAAAGCTAAGTGTTTAGATAAAGCTGCAGTGTGGGGCTTGGACTCTGACATTTACTGACTGCTTCATGTAAGAGTGTTTCATTAGAGACAGAAAGCAGATCAGTGGTGGCCCAGGGCTGGGGAGATGATAGCAGATGAGGAAATTGCAGGGGAGGTGACAGCTTAGGCATGGGGGTTATGAGAATGTCCTAAAATTGATTGTGGTGATGTCTGCACAACTCCAAATACACTGAAAGCCATTGAAATGTACACTTTAAAAGGGTAAATTGTATGTTATTTGAATATCTTGATAAAGTTGTTTAAAAAGAAAAGGTGGTTCATTAAATTTAGCCCAGTCTGCAAGGATCACTGTTAAAACAAGTCAGCTCCTTCACAGACAACATTCGCACAGACAAAATAAAGTAGACCTTCTCACTAATAAAAAAGAAAATAAATACTACAGCATGTAATGTTTACAGCATCTTAAAGAAAACTTGACAGACACAGATATTTCACATCAGATCCATCCAACTGCCTAGTTGCACTGGCATAACTAGACCTCAGAACGTTCCTTTTGTCTTACAGTGTCATGATTCTCTCCTTTTTCTCTGTGTCATTAGAGATACCCTTAGTTCAATAAATAATAGAGCTGGGAGGGAACTAAGATATTGTTTTGGTTCCAAAGCCCTCATTTTACAAGTGATAGAATGGTAGCCAAGAATAAAATCCTGCAAATCTACAAATTTTTGATAGCGGAGGGGATATTAGTTACATGGTATATCCAATGACCTCTGTGCTAAGTCAAGACAGTAGCATTTGTCAGTGTGTTGGATAAAAGGAACATAACATCTGTAACTCTTGCCAACTGTCTATTAAGTATTCTGAATAAATGAGGCAATGAATGACCAAAAGCAGACATCCTGGTGCTTATTCATATATGAGTACTGTTTTGTATTTACCATGTATCATGTGAACGCTTGTCACATCTCTCCAGTGAAATTTCAAACTCCTAATGATAGGGAAGGTAGCTGATGAGTTTTTCTCTCCCCTCCTCCTCCTTCCCTTCTTCTCTTTCCTACAGCCTTTCCATACACAAAGCATTCAGCAAAGAGTTAACAATTCCTTTATAGGGTACTAAACAGAACTGTCTTAGAGTCTCATTATATCAAAGGGATTTTTTTTTCCTTTTTAGTAACACCATTTTAGGGTAAACATGATTTAATGTATGGAATAATAAAGTGTAATAAATTCCTTTATAGGGTACTAAACAGAACTGTCTTAGAGTCTCATTATATCAAAGGGATTTTTTTTCCTTTTTAGTAACACCATTTTAGGGTAAACATGATTTAATGTATGGAATAATAAAGTGTAATAAATATCCCATAATTGATTGTTACCACTCTTTGAAGCCACATTTTTAAGGACTTTATTTTGGAGAACTGTATAGTGTAATAACTTAAACAGAAACAGAAGCCTCCAAAACCAATAGGCTCTTGGCTCATGAATGTACATGTGGTCTCCAACTTACATTGGTTCAACTTGGAATTTTTCAGCTTTACAATGCTGTGAAAGTGATATGCATTCAGGAGAAACCATACTTTGAGTACCATATAACCATTCTGTTTTTCATTTTCAGTACCGTATTCAATAAATTAGATGAGATATGCAACACTTTATTGTAAAATAGGCTTTGTGTTAGGTGATGTGCCTAAATGTAGTCTAATATAAGTGTTCTAAGCATGTTTAAGGTAGGCTAGGCTAAGCTATGATGCTCGGTAGGTATTCAGAAATACCTGAAACTGGGTAATTATCAAGAAACAATATTTATTGCTTATAGTTTCAGAAGCTGGGACGTCCAAAGTCCAGAGAACATTTGGTGAGAGCCTTGTTGGTGGGTAATGACCCTTCACAACAAAGCAGGGTGTCACACGGCAGATGGCATAAGCAGAGAGAGAGAGAGAGCTAACTCCTCACTTCTTCTCTTTTAAAAGCCCTCAGAACCACACCGATGACCACCATTAAACCATCAATGGAGTAATCCATTTACTTGGTCGTGGTCCTTATAATCTAATCACCTCTTCAAGATCCCACCTTTCAATTACCATAATAGGATTTCTCACCCTCTTAACACTGACATAGTGGGGGTTAAGTTTCTACTACATGGACTTTAGGGGACACAATTTAATCCACAGCAGTAAGTAAAAGAGCATCTGTATCTGAGCATGACCCAGTGAGCAGGATTCCACTGGTCCACCCAGATTGAGACATACTACAAACTTCAATTCTGAAAACTATCTCAGAACTAAATCGCTTTTAGAGGTAGCTTTTAATGTTGCTACAAACAAGATTTTTATCATTTTTCTCTGCAACATGTCCTTATGTAGGTCATGCACTCCAAAAATTACAGGATCTTTGCTATTGAAATCTGAAGGTTAGTCACTGAGTTCAATGTATAATTGGAAAGCCTATAGTTAAGTGTAATTAGCCAAGATAAATTCTAGAGAGAACCACACAAATATAGAAAAAACAGTATCAGTTCAGTGTGCTAGAATATAATAAAGAAAAAAAGAAACCTCTCACATATGTTCACAAGGAAATATGCCAATGTGCACTTGCAAAGGCTCCTTACGTAAGGACGTAGCTCCCTATTCCCTCAGGACTTTCCAGCTCTCCGTGACCTGATCCACCAGTCCTAACTCCTTTCCAACACAAAGTCATGCTTCCTGCATGCACCTTTGGGGATACCATCCATGCCTGGAATATTCCTTCCCCTTCTTTCTTGGTCACTTAGCTCCAAGTGGTAACCATCCTTCTTGGTAAAGCTTGCTCTTTTCCTTCTGTCTTTAGATTCTGCCCAGTTCATCTGACATCAAATATTATATTTCTTGTACTGGGGGTGAATTCTTTTTTCTTCACACCTTTCAAACATAGACCACTTCTGGCTTTTTCCATCTCTTCACTGATTCCATCTGAGGGAATGTGGAATGACTTACCTAAATGAGTAATTTGGGGAAGCATATTCTGGCCTCAGCTCCTTCCTTCTCTCTCTAGGGAAGGAGCCGCCCTCTGGGAATATGACTTCTCTGATCCTCCAGGCCATAATTTGGGTTGATCCTTTGCGCCCACAGAAAAGCCTGTCCCAGCCACTGTGCCCTGTGTTTAATTCGGGTTTCCACATTAGTAAAATAAATAAACCCTACCCTTCCACTGGCCTTTACCAGTAATAAAGGTGATGTTTGAACCTTATCTGGCAATAATTTTATCCTATCTCTTAATTTTTCTCAGAACTTGGGAAAGTCAGAGAGGTGTCATTATTGTGATTTTCATCAAAGACTCCAGCGTCATTCATATATATATATGTAAGTATACATATACTGAGTCAATGCTTTAAAAATTGATGAGATTGTTTTTGATCATGTCTCATAAGTCTTTACAGCCCAGTGCTTCATCACAATACACAATGAACAGTAAAAGTAAACTCAAATAGAATCAATCATTAATACATCATCTAAATAAGGATATATAGAAAGGATTAAAAATAAAACAAAATTTAAGACTATAACACTGTGATTCAGCCTAATCGTTATGACCTTAATGCATTTTTGGAGTCATTTATCAGGAGTGTTAGCATAAAATTAACATAAGCAGGGTGAATATGAAATTAATATACGCTACACACTGTGATCCTGCAGAGTAAATCTAATTGCACATTGAGCAAGAAGAGAGAATAAAAGATAAGACATATACTGATTGATTTTCTTCATCAAAACCCACAAGACCTCATTTCAACAAAACCCTGTCATTAACGTTAAAGCATATCTAAAAGTGAATTTTATGTGATATATGTCCTAATCTGATTTCCAGAAGAGTGATGGCAATCCATCATAAGCTAACCTATGCTTACCCACATCTTAAATCTTCATACAGTGTTGCTAAGAAACAATGATTTACTTGTCTATGTATATATTTTGAGTGTCCTTCCATGAAAAAAAAAGTATATTAAATACATAAAGGAATTATATTTAAATAAATACAGTTTCAAAAAAGTTACATCTAGTAATTTACAATAAATTAATAATTTTTTCTCAGTTTTATTGTCAGCACACTAGCTTGTTTTTTTTACTTACACATGCATTTATTGAATGCTAACTGGATGCTAATACTAGCAAATATATGATACTAACAAGCAGTATATAACAACACAATAATGGTGCTAGCAATGATTCCCTATATAATCCGTTTTCCAGTTTTCAAAGATGTGTCACACATTTTTCCTTTGATTCTCACAGTCTTCCATTAAATGACAGAGCAAATACTGTCATATGTGCCCACTTTACAAATGCGGAAACTGAGGCACAGGGGTCCGTGATATTTCTGAGGACTAGCAGGGCTGGTATTCGAGTCCACACTGCTGACTCTTATAGCTAATCATACATTTGGAGATTCAATAAATAATTATTGAGCACCTACTATTTAACAAACTCCATGTTGAGACTTGGGATAGAGAAGGTCCCTGCTCTCCTGGTCTCTCCCCCTGGTTGCCCTGTTTGACAATCTGACATAGGACCAATCGCCATCATGCATATAGGCATATTCCGTGTACTAGTTCTGTTTTACATAAAGATAAAAACAAAAATAAGTTTGCAAATTTTTTCCTATAAAAACAAAACTAGGAAAAACTGCCTTAAAATTAATACAGCTTAATCATTTACTTTGGAATTTAAGCACGTTTTGTTGTTAGTCCTCCATGCTGAAAATAGAGTGATAGTGTTTCAATAAGAATCGAGATTCCAAATTAAAAATATACTTTGGCATTTTGCAATGAAGCATTTAATCTTCTATCATATGAGTGAGAATTTAACCACATTAATTAATCTACCTCACTCAAACACCAAAATGTCAGAATTTATCTAATAAAACAAGCTTAGATTTAAACATTCAAAAGAAGAGGCTATTGCTGCAGAACACCCTCTTTGAAATTCACTTTTGAGTTGTACACATCTAAAATCACAGGGATCTGAGGTCCCAGGACCACTCTGCAGTTCTCAGGCCACAATTTTCATGTCGGGCTGCTCCTTTATAAGTGTAGCTTTATAAGTGTTATAAAACATGGGAGAGAAAAGACTGAAGCTTAGTACTGAAATGAAAAGAAATGGTACCCACATTGCCCTTTCTCTGTTTGCCCATAAGTTAATTCATGAATAGTGTATTTTGTTATAACAACAGAAACAGACTAATACAGGAAATTGGTACCTGAGAGAAGTGGAGTGTTGCTTATAACAAATACTTGAGAATGTGGAAGTGGTTTTGGGATGGGGTATTGAGGAGAGGCTGGAGGAATGTGGAGGAGCAGGCTAGAAAAAGCCTAGCTGCTGGTGGGAGTTTAGAAGACAAGAAACCCAGGGAAAGTTTGGAACTTCTTAAAGACTGGTTAAATGGTGGTGAGCAGAATGCTGATAGAAATATGGACAATAAAGGCCATTCTGAGAAGATCTCAGATGTAAATGAGAAGGGACTTAGTGGAAACTGGGGCAAAGATTATCCTTACTTTGAACTGGCAAGAAATTTGGCTGCATTCTGTTCACGCCCAAAAGTGTTATGGAATGTGGAACTTAAAGGTGCTGACGCAGGGCCTTTTGTGGAAGAAATTTCTAAGCAGCAAAGCATTAAGAAAGCTGCATGGCTACTTGCAACAGCCCACGCTGAGTTGTGGCAGCAAAGGCATGATGTAAAGCCAGAACTTATAATTAAAAGGGAAGCAGAGTGTAAAGATTTGGAAGATGTGCAGCCTGGCCATGTGGTAGAGAAGCAGAGAGCATCTTCATGAGAACAATTCAATGGTGTACAATGATTGGCTAAGGAGACTGGTGCAGAAGAAAGGGATTATCAAGAGAAGGGAGAAAAGACCTTGAAGGCATTTCAGACATCTTGGAGGCTGTGTCTTCCATGACAGGCCCAGAGGCTTAGGGAGACAGAATGGTCTTGGGGAACAGGCCCAAGGTGTCCTTCACGGGCTCAGTGCCCAGGGCCACCTCAGGTTGCTGCTCCTCATACCAGCACCCCAGCTGCTTTGGCTGTTCCAGCTGTAGCTAAATTGGCCCCAGGTGTGGCTGGATCTGCAGCTTTGGAAAATACAAGCTGGAAGCCTTGGTGGCATCCATGTGGTGTTAGGTCTGCAGGCTTGCAGAATACCAGAGCTGTGAAGGCTTGGGAGCCTCCACTCCAATTTCAAAGAATGAATGCAAAAACCTGGGGACCCAGGAAGAGATCTCTTTCAGTGGTGGACTCAGTGCAGACAGCCTTTGCTAGAGTAATGCTGAGCAGAAACATGGGGTCAGAGTTGCAGCAGAGAAACCCCAACAGTGCCATGTCTAGTGGAGCCATGACAGCAGGACCACCATGGGGACCCCAGACCTGTGGAGCTACCAGACTGGAACATCAGCCTGGGAGAGTTGAAGTATGGCCGGAGACCAGGACTACTAAAAAAAAACCATAGGAGAAACACTTCGGGAAGCAGGACTGCACAAAGACTTTATGAACAAGACCCCAAAAGCAAAGGCAACAAAAGAAAAAATAAACAAATGGGATTATATCAAGCTAAAAAGCTTCAGTACAGCAAAAGAAACAGTTAACAGAGTGAAAAGGCATCCTACAGAATGGGAGAAAATATTCACAAACTATGCACCTGACAAGGGATTAATATACAGAATATTCAAGGTACTCAAACAACTCAACAGTAAAAAAAACCCCCAAAAAACCCACTTAAAAAATAGGAATTTCTCAAAGGAAGATATACAAATGGCCAGCAGACACATGAAAAAATGCTCAACATCAGTAGTCATCAGGGAAATGCAAATCAAAACCACATTGAGATGTCATCTCATGCCAGTTAGACTGGCCAGTATCAAAAAGACAGAGAATAACAAATGCTGGCAAAGATGTAGAGAAAGAGGAATCCTCCTGCACTGTTGGTGGGGCTGTAAATTAGCACAGCCATTATGGAAAATAGTATGGAGGTTCCTCAAACAACTACAGATAGAACTGCCACATGATCCCGCAATTCCACTTCTGGGTATATACCCAAAGGAAAGGAAATCATTACGTTGGAGGGATACTTGCACTCCCATGCTTTTCACAGCTCTATTTACAACAGCCAAGAGTTGGAACCAACCCAAATACCCATTGATGGATGACTGGATAAGGAACATGTATTAAATATACTCAATGGAATATGACTCTGCCATAAAAAAGAAATTAATTCTGCAATTTACAGCAACATGGATGAACTTAGAGAAAATTATGTTAAGTGAAATAAGCCAGGTAAAGAGACATATCCCATCTTCTCACTCATAAGTGGGAGCCAAAAAAAAAAAAAAAAAAAAAAAAAGAAACAAAGAAAGAAAGGTACAACAATCACAATAATTTCTTGAACTTCCAAAAGGAGAGAATAGAACTGAGGCCACCAGAGGTGGGAAAGGGGGAAGAGGAAGTGAGGTTAGGGAGAAATTGGTAAAGGGCCACCAAAAATTATATTGTATAATGATAAAATAAAATAAAAGTTACATTTGGAATTAAGGCAAGGATCCTTCCAGGTAGGAAAACAGACAGACAGACAAGTAAACATGATGTGGAGAAACCCAATAAACCAATGAAAGGAGAAAAGTAGGTGCCTGAGTCAATCAGCCCAAGTGAGTCAACTCCACAATCGTATCCTCATATTCCCGCTGATAAGCTGGTGGAACCCAGCAGAACATGTGCTCATCACAAGTAAACACAGAACCACCACCTCACACCTCCCAGCGTCATCAATCTGGAACTGAACACAAAGAGAAGAGCGTCAAACTGAATCTTAATGTCCATATCCTTCTACCACTCTTTCCTTGTCTATAGGACTGTGACTTTGTCTTACAATTTACTTTTTTTGAGATACAGTATACACACACACACACACACACACACACACACACACACACACACATATATATTTAAAAGCCTCTTAATGAATGCAGCATTTCTTATGTAGTGTATTCTTTTGTGTCGCTCTGTAAGCTATCTCTGATATTGTTTGAGTGCTGGGATAGATAACATGATGCCAACTCTATCACATGCCCAAGTTAAGTATCATCCACAGTGCCTGAAGGCTCTGCTGTCTAATGTAAATGAGCACTACTACAATTAAGAGGAAATAGAAATATTAGAACACGGAGAAGTCCTAATTTATAGCAATCACTACCAGATGCCTTTAAAAACCTATTAAGCTATTTGAAACCATCAGGTCCTAAACTGCCAGATAAATTCTTATAGAATGTTACATCTACTTATCCATTTCTCTATTTGTGTTGGATTAACTAGAAATTTAAATCCTCTGTTCAACCTTCCCATCTTCTTTGGCTTATTGTCCACACATAAGATTTTGGCAACTAAAAAAAGAAAAAAAACAAAAAACCCCAAACCAAAAAACAACAACAACAAAAGAGCAGAATAGGCCTAATTTACAAAAGCACTTTATTCCACAAGTTCATCTTTAAGTCTGTCATTAGGAACACTGAACACACTTTCTCATTAGAACAATGAGAAAATAAAGGTCTTAAGACAAATAGGTCATAACAATTTTTATAAACTTAAGCAATGTTACAGAAAACAGAGAAGCCAATAAACTTTAAACTCTATTGTATTCTAAAGATTCCTTTGATCTTTAATTTTACAGGAAAACTTCCCGAGTTGCTATCAGCAAATAAATACTGTTATGTACCATTTTCAACTATTACGTCAAAAATTCATTTCCATGTCTCATAATAGCCTGCATATTTCATTTTTAAAATTATAAACTATATTTTTTATATCCTTAGTCACTTCCTCATTGTTGAGGCAAGTAGTTTCCAAATTTTCCTTTTTTTTTTTTTTTTTTTGTCTTTTTTTTTTGAGACTGGCCGCACCACGCTCAGCCAGTGAGCTGGTGACCGGCCATCCCCATATAGGATCCGAACCCGTGGTGGGAGTGCTGCTGCGCTCCCAGCCCCCAAATTTTCCTTTTTTTTTTTTTTTTTTTTTT
>NW_007726949.1:23595-27525 GCF_000696425.1 Galeopterus variegatus | reverse complement strand
TTTGGGTTCCAGAACTTACACCAAGAACACCATCAGCTTCCCTGGTTCTGAGGCCTTTGGACTTGGACTGAGCCATGCTACCGGCATCCAGTTTATTTTTTATTTTATTTATTTATTTATTTTTGTCTTTTTTTTTTGAGACTGGCCGCACCACGCTCAGCCAGTGAGCTGGTGACCGGCCATCCCCATATAGGATCCGAACCCGTGGTGGGAGTGCTGCTGCGCTCCCAGCCCCCAAATTTTCCTTTTTTAACAAATGTGCTGTTGTGAAAATTTGCACAATGACTTTACACATTTTTCTCAATGACACCAAGTCATGATCTCACATGACAGAAAATATAATATCCAAGGGAAGAGCCATTTATTTATCAACATTGAGATTGCTCTTCCTCTACTCAGCTAACTGAAGCACCTGTGAGTGACAAGGACAACATCAGAAAATGGAACAGAAATGTATAATTAATGAACATAATGCTTCAAATATGGCAGTGAATGTGGGGGGTGGTGATGATGATGATAACATCAACCACTAGCAGGTTAATTTCCTAAGTGTATACCACCTGCCAGTTGCTTTGCAAATATTACTCTTTACAACAACTTTTATAAGGCAGGTGTGATTATTCTCACTTTAAACACGTAGAGGGGTTAAGTGACACACCTAAGGCTGCACGGTCCCCATTAGAGCCACACTTCTAACAGAAGTCTTTGTCTCTTTGTACTGCCTAGTTCTTAGGAAAAGATCACTGGATGGGAGTATCGACTTGCTAAAACCTATTCACTAAAGACCTAAAAGTGATTTTTAGATGAGATCTTGTAGCGAGACTTTACCACACTCCAGCTTCGCTGGGAGGTCCTCCAGGGCACCAGTACCACCAGCAGACAAACAGTGAAATAGTAACCACAGCAGCCACCACCACTGTGAGAGGCCAGCTGATAGAAGGGCATTGAGACAATATTTTAGCTTAATGCCCTTACTTTTTTTTCTCTAAGTATTTCAGCTATTTTGAAGTCGGGTGGTGGGTGGCATTTTTCTCTAAATCAGAATGTAAAATCATCCTTAATTTGACAGTGATTGAGCTATACCACTTCTTTACATGTCAGATCAAAATATAGCTCTAAAAGTGTACAGACAATTAAAATTTCAGGAAGTATTTGGAGAGGCTTATTAATATATTACATAATCATTAACCAAAGAAAAATATTAATCTTTACGATCATTGTTGAGCAAGGGCAACTATTACTCTTGGGATTATTTTGTATGAACAAACTCAAGCCTTTACGTTACACAAAAGCTAATGTCTTTGCTTAGAGGTTTAGAATTAATTTATGACCTCTGCTTTTGGCATAAATGCCATAAACATCTCTGTTGTTCTTGGAAAACAAAGGCTGCTCCTGCATAATCTTTCAGATAGAGAAACTGAAATTAAAGTATTATGAAAATACTTGCTGGATAAAACAAATGCCAAGATCAAAGATTCTAAGACACTGAGTGGATATTTATTATCCCCACTAATCCTTTTTATAGCATAATTTTAAATTCATAAAGGAGACTGCAGAGTTAACAACACCATGAACTTTAGAATAATATTCAAGTGATCTGATGATGATGAAAATGCACTTATTATCTGAATATATTCTTTAAGTGAACAAGAAAAAATGATAACCAAATAATGTTAGAATTTTAACTCCCTACTCCCTCTCTCACAGCCAACGAGGCCCTGCATAAAGAATAGAGATTTTAATTTTAAAACATTAATGATAAATAGTTTTAAAGTGACAACTCAATAAATCAGATGGCCCTGTTCTGTTCTGTATAATTGAAGAGTGAAAGTACAAATTTTACAATATTGTGACTTTCTAGCATTCCTAAATTCTTACTCGTGAAGCAGTGTCTGAAGCTGAGAAATGGGCCCATCTCTACATGGCTTACTTAATGGATACATACCAACAGTTATTTCTTATTGAATATACCTATGGCAATTATGAAAGTACAAATTTTACAATATTCTGACTTTCTAGCATTCCTAAATTCTTACTCATGAAGCAGTGTCTGAAGCTGAGAAATGGGCCCATCTCTCCATGGCTTACTTAATGGATACATACCAACAGTTATTTCTTATTGAATATACCTATGGCAATTTCTGAGGGACTGTAAAGGGAATCCCTGGCCTAATTGCACATGGGGCCTGAGAATACCAGAATGATTAGTATTGGTTACTTAAAAGCCTGTGTTACTGTCCTCAAGGGGTTGATGTATTCAGGATAATCAATGGACTGTCCTTGGCAACAGATTAAGCATTAGCAATGAAAAGAAGAGAAACACCTTGGGCATATGGTGGTGCCATTAACTGGGATAGGAAGCTCAGGAGGAGTTGCAGGGTGGGAAATAACATACAAAGAATTCAGTTTGGTAAATATTGATTTTAAGGTGAACGTGGGGCATGGAGGTAGAGAAATTTGGTAGGTGGCTAAATTTAGGAATCAGGATCTCAGGAGAAAGGCTTTGAGGGCCATATAATCTCTCACAACTACTCAACTCAGTCATTGTAGCACAAATGCTGCCACAAACAGTAGCTAAAGAATGAGTATGTTGGTGTTCCAATAAAACTTTATTTACAAAAACATGTGCCAGAATTTATTTGGCAGGCAGGTCATAATTTGCCAACCCCTGAGTTAGATGACAAACGAAGCCCTAGGAATAGAGAAGCTCACCCAGGAAGACCATATGGAAGGCAAATTTGTATTCTAGGAAATGAAAACATGCAATTCGGAATTTCTACTCACTTCAGTGAGGATTTATACTATATACAAGACTTGCAGTTAGACAAATGGTTCCAAAATCCTGGCTGTGGTTTGCACTAAGTGTGTGGGAAATGGGGAAAGTTATTTAATCTCTGAGGCTCAGTGGCCTTGACTGCAAAATGAGGATAATGAAGAAAACAGTTATTGGGCACAGTGGTAACGAATATATTAATATTTATGCCAATTCTCAGAATTAGGTATTATTATCTTTCCCTTTATAAAAGAGGATCCTGGGGGCACAGAGGGCTAAGTGGCACAGCTAATAAGTGGTGGAAGAGGTCTGATTCCAGCCCAGGCAGTCGGTCTTAGACTCCTTGCTCTTAATCATACCCACATCTCAAAAGATCCTGATGAAGATTAGAGTAGAGAAGGGGGAAATTTTTCTCACTGCACTCGGTGCACAGAAAGAAAATGATGTGGCCACTGTTATTATAAACTCCATGACACAAACAGCTTAAGAACACGACGATGACCAAGATAAGGTGATAAGGTCAGTCTTGTACAAGATACTTATGGTCACTGAATTTCTAACACCAGCTTTACAAGGGCCCCCAAATTGACTCCATTGTTAATTTTCAGTCTGCCTTTCCCCTGAAAAAGGCAGTATTCAGAATCAAAATAGTATCAGTTTCCTTTTCACTTGCCTGGCATTTTTACCAACTATTCCCAGTAAATTTTGGTTTATTCTTCTTAGTATACACACTGAAACTTCGAAAAGAATGGTTCCTTTTCTTTGTGCTGCTAGTGTTCAAACCTACTGTAAGGATCCACAGGTCTCTTTTCTGGGTCATAATAGTACATTACATTTTAGCAAGCATTTAGTCTTGGCAGAAAGTAGGATTAGGGTTCTGAAAAAATGACCTTCCACCAGACATCTCTGACCAACCAACTCCTATTTATCCACAGAGGTTCAGCTCAAATCTCCGCTCTTCCGCAAAGAGCTCCCTAATTCCCTCTCTGGATCCCTTCAGCTCCATTTCTCTTGCCACATTTTTGATACCTCTCTTAGGGGAATATTTACTGTTAATTTATTTTCCCCCTGCTATTAGATAAGGAGTTCCTTGAAGGTGGGACTGGAGTTATTTTTACTTTCTTCTTGTTATGTAGAACGATGCAGAACATGAAATA
>NW_007726949.1:22455-22827 GCF_000696425.1 Galeopterus variegatus | reverse complement strand
AAAAAAAAATGAGCCTTGGGATGAATTATCTGTACTCGCAAAATGGATAAATTATTTATATCTTAATGAGAAGCCAAGGAAGAAATAGCAAGAGAAAATATAAAGATTAGGTTTTATAAGGGCAAACAGCATTTATAACATTAAAAAACATATCTGCTTATTTCTATAATTGTATTCTATGTAACTACATAACTAATTCTTTAATAACTGTAAGCATCTTAAATATATACTTCATTGCAAAAGAACTAGATACATGTTGTCTCTGTTTAAACAAAAATATTACAGCACAACACAAAATTCAAATATGCCTCAAGTGTTCCATTAATTCCAGGAATTAAAAGACCAATATTTACAGCACAAAAAATTAAGCAT
>NW_007726949.1:10398-21121 GCF_000696425.1 Galeopterus variegatus | reverse complement strand
TGAGCAGGAGTCTCATTAATGCTTTGGGGCCGCTAATGTACAAGAGGTCACGTCTTCAAAGCGTAAAAGATGGTCGAAAATAAGTTGACCTTTCTAAATTAGGTAGTAAGTATCAAGACCCTGACATTCAAAAGCTCTTTTCTGTTTTACCTGAAACTTTCCAATCAACATTATCTTTGATGACCATAGAACCAACATTTCCTCGTGTTAACCTGACATGAGGGCCCATAAAATTGTACCTTCAGATTCTATTGCAGCTTCCCCACTCTCTGAAAGAACAGTTTGATTCATACATATTCCAAATTATATCTTTTTGCATAAATGAAGTAGACTTTGTAGAAAAGACTGGATTCATTATCATGTAAAATACAGCCATTAGCAGAAAATCTAGTAACTGTATTCCCAGACATAACAATCAGACTCTTAGTATCCTGGGCTGGAGTTGAGGAATGAGAAGTTGAGTGTTCCTGAAAAGAAAAAGCCTTCCTTCATAAAGAGCTGTTCCCAGGGCTAAGTTAAATGACAGTACCAAAAAAGGAAGCTACTTAGGCCATTCCTCAAGTCCGACCATCAGAGCAGAATATCTGCGCAATAGATCCATTGTGTTAACACCAGGGTAGGGAATTCTTAAATGTGTATGTGTTCCTCTCTCAAGAACTTTCTTAAGCTATCTTGTGACTGGAAAATTTGATAGGACTCACTTGCCCCAAATGCCTGTCATGCTAACATACAGCAGATGTGTTATCATCATACCAATCAGATGCCACAACCGGGAAGTAGCTGCTGGTTAATGACAGAAATGCAGAGTATAAAGCACCACCGACTTCGCAGCAAGGGAGGTGATGCTGATTCTAAGCAGTGATGATGAAATAGCCTCAAGGATGGGCATAGGGGAAAATCCAGCAACAAAGCATGTGAACAGAAGGAATGTCAGGTGAATGCCTACCAAATGCCAGGACAGCTCTAGAGACCGAGGGTCAGCGTGAACAAAACAGAAGAGGCCTCAGCTCACCTCCTTGTAGGTGAAGACTGACAAAAGATTAATTAACACCAAAGTATCAGATAGGGAGAGTAAGTTAAAAAGTTAAAGGAGAGAAAAGTGATACAGTGTTTTGGATGTTTCCTGAGCCATGGGTGCTTGGTAGTCCTCTCTGAGGAAGTAACATTTAAGTTGAGATCTGAATGGCAAGAAGGAACCATACTCTATGCTTTCAACCTATAAAAACCATCTTTGGGGCCGGCCCGGTGGTGCACTGGAGAGTGTGCCGCTTGGGAGTGTGGCGGCGCTCCCGCCGAGGGTTCGGATCCCATGTGGAGACCGGTTCCTGCTCACTGGCTGAGCGCGGTGCGGGCGCAACCCCGAGGGTTGCAATCCCATTACCGGTCAGTAAAAAAGACAAAAAGGAAAAAAAAAAAAAAAAAACCATCTTTGATGGGAAAAGGGTGACAGATGGCAAACTGGAGAGAAGTGATTCGGTCTTATAATTCAATGTTTTTCACCTGTTTTTGTATTTGAGGCACATTTTCAAATAACAGGGTATTTTTCAAATTGTATAAAGGGACTATAAAACAAAGCAATTCAAAATCAGTCAACAATAATTACAATCCTGTCACTAACACACAACAATTCAGCTAACAACACCTCAGTTATCTATAAAAGTACCCACATTCATTCTGACAGTCACCAGTTTGCCTCAATTCTAAGATGCTATTTGTAGCCTACACCGTACTCTTGTATACTCAGGAGGCAAACCTGTCTCTGGTTAAACAGGAGATCTTTTGTTAGCACAGGCGCAAAAACACACTAAACTTTTGAATTCGCTTGTCCTGGGCAAAAATAACACGTTTGGTTTAATAATTGTCTAACAACAGCTTTAACTACATTACTCATTTTGTAAATTATATATATATATATGCAACTGCAGAACAATAAACATTAAACATTAACATTTGGCAGCATGGTATTGGGCATGGGTGGGCAATGGCAAAGGACCGTGTTGATGAAATGGCCAACCCTTGTCTGCCACTCTAAGTTTCTAAGTTTTCTGGCTGTCCCAATATGAAATATTTTTCATTTTTCACAGAATTATCAACCTTTTGGTTCTTCCCCTGCATTAGATATTAGAAAAAAATTTTATTTCTTTTATTTTTTTCACTGTTGGCTGATTCTTCACCAGCCAACATAACTTTGTCCTTTTATTAGGAATCTTTAAAAGCACACTGGCACCATGATCAAATTTCACCACTGCTATTCTTATTTTGTCATACGAAAAAATCTATTTTAGAAAATATTAAGAAATTATGAGAGTATCCTGTTTGGCAAAGTGTTATGCCACATAGCAGTTTAAGTATTTATTTTTAAATCTACTAAGTAAAGGTTGAAGGGGGAGATAATGTAGAAAACGAAAGGAAGAAAATATATAAGTGAGGAATAATCCAGAACTGTCCCTCTTCCTAATCATGAATAACCATGGGAAGATTTAGAATTTAAAAGCCTAGAACAAGGGCCGGCCTGGTGGCGCACTGCGTTAGTGCGCCGCTTGGGAAGCGCGGTGGCGCTCCCGCCGAGGGTTCGGATCCCACATATAGACCGGTTCCCGCTCACTGGCTGAGCGAGGTGCGGGAGCAACGCCGAGGGTTGCGATCCCGTTGCCGGTCCCGGTCCGGTACGGGGGCGACACTGAGGGTTGCGATCTGTTGCCGGACACAGAAAAAAAAAAAAAGACAAAAAAAAAAAAAAAAGCCTAGAACAAAATCCCTATTTGGAGCTGGGCCATGTCTTCCAGTGGGTCTGGGCAGAGCCATTTCAGCGTGTGGTCTCTGCTATTCAAGGCCCAGATAAGGCCATAGGGACCATGTGCTTCCTTCTTAGTACAATATTGGTGAGGGTTTGGGGAAAGGTCTTTATTCCCCAAGTGGCTGACTCATAGGAGAAATACCTCTTTCCAGGTCCTGTAAAAGGAATATGGAAAACAGCCTATGCTGTCTCTGGTAGGAAAAGGAGGTAGCATTAGAGCATCTCCATTCACTTTGCTCAGGAGACTGGCCTGGAGCTCTCTGTGACTGAACAGGAGAGGCCTCGAGGAGCATCCCTGGCCAACTGCAAGATGCAGAAACCCAACTGGGACATTCTTCCTCTGTTGGTGAGGATGGGGCTTTTCAAAAGAGGGAGTGGTAGCATCCGTATGAGGAACATAGAAAAGGGCTGCATGGGACTAGGAAGAGAAAGTGCACACAGGAGGAGGGAAGATCCCTGGGTGAGGGGTGGAACCCTCGTGAGAACAGCCTGGATCTGGAATCATCTCCCCTTGGCCCCTTGGGCTGTATGTGGTCTGGGTAGAGCCTAATCTCTACCTGTCCAAATACTACGCTATCATTCCGAGATCTAACACTTTAGGGATAATACTTCCTATAAGTTTGGTCTGATGGAGGTGAGAAGGCTCAGAGAAGGGCAGGCCTCACATTCCAACCCAGCATTTGTGAGGCTCCAGTACATATGAGGTCACATGGCATTGTTACCTCCCTGTACAGGTGGGAGGAGAACCCCCGGGCACGAGAAGCCATCAGAGCCTGCATCCCTGTTGCCTGCAGAGATGAGTGAGGCACACACAGAAAAGAAAGGGCCTGGCACAACTGAATGACATATAAAAAGTGTAGAAACAGGTTGATTCCAGAAGTCCAGCATTCTAAGTCATCGTGTGTTAGTAATTTGGATGTGACGCCTGTTACTCGTAGATAGTCTGGTTGATTTGGGGAGTGAAGATGGCTCTAGATGAACCAAACACAGCATCAAAGAGAATCACTTCTTTATCAGCTTTTTGGAACAGTGTATATTAATTAATTTAAAAAGACATGTATTAGTTCGTTTCTGTTGTTTCACACAGCATCAAAGAGAATCACTTCTTTATCAGCTTTTTGGAACAGTGTATATTAATTAATTAAAAAAGACAGATGTATTAGTTTGTTTCTGTTGCTTCTACCAAAATACCTGGAACTGGGCACTTTGTAAGAAAACAAAATTTATTGCTTACAGTTTCAGAGGCTGGGAAGTCCAGTCCAGAGAACACATCTGGGAAGGTTTTCTTGGTGGTGGCTTTACAGCAACACAGGGGTCTCACATGGCAAAAAATGGCAGAGCAGAGAGAGACTCTCACGTGCTCTCCTTTAATGCCCTCAGAACTACGCCCATGACCACCTCTATTAGTCCATTCAGTATGGCTTGGTCCTTTCAATTGCCATAATTGGATTTCCCACCCTCTTTACATTGTCATGGTGGGGACTAAGTTTTGGGAGGATATCAATCCACAGCAACAGAGCAAAAGGGTAGTATGAGTATTAAAGACTATAAGCTAATGACATTAGAGGAATGTTAGAGAGACTTTGGAGGGCTCAGCTAAAGCTGGTTAGGAAACATAACAAAAAGCCCTTAACATAAGGGTTAAACTCCAAATAGCTAACTCTCTTCTCGTGTGCTGTCCATGTCAGTGACTCAGGTTTCTGCTGAAGCACATACCTCAGCTTCCGTCCTCCAAAAAGTAGCTCTGAGAATTTCCTCATTTTTGCCAGGAAGACATCCATTCATGAAATGAATAGCAATGTTCCTGGAGCTTAATGGGGAAAACTGTAAAACACTGACATGCCACCAGGTTATCTCAATGCCTAAGGCTGATGATGCAAAGGAAAATAAGTAAGACTAGCAGTGAACAGTTACTGCAGTGAATGGTGTTTATGTCCTTTCCTTTCTAATTCCTATAAGCTTCCTCTGAAGAGGGTTCCATTGTTGCTACTAGTAGAGAGGAAACAGCTGAGATCCACAGGGACAGTACCTTAAAAACCTCTCCCAAACCTTGGTCAGGGATTCGGCCCCCTGGGAGCCCTGGGCTAGTGGAGCCCCCAGCTGCTCTCCAAAGTAGGTGTTGAAGATCCCAGTCTCTAAATTCACGCTGTGCCCTCACTGGCTCTGAAGTTTCTAAGAAAACTGCGACTATTGGTGGCTGAGCTAATCATCCAAAATCTTTTCTTTCCACCAAAAGTCATGGGTTTTAAAAGCTGGAGGAAGCCTTATTCTACATGAAGAAATAACCTTCACTTCTTCATCCCCTTCTTCTCTTTCATTTCCTCTTTTCCTTTTTTTTTTCTTTAATATCAACTAGTTACTTTTAAATGGAAAAAAAAGAGTCCTGATGTACAGAAGGCTATGGAAATTAAGAAGTGTATGTCTGCCAATTTCACACAATCTCATGTACTGTTTTTTAAATGAGTAAAGAAAATAACAATATAAACAAAAACCTTAGTCCCAGAGAAGTTCATGAATTTGCTTTAGGTCACACAGCACCCAGGTATAGATAATGAAACTAGCATCTAGGTCATCTGATTCCCTACTAGTTCTACCGTGCTAAGAGCAGACAGCTAATAGAAAATAGGGCATTTAAAATTCCAGACGGTGACATTGTGGCCATGAGATGCATTTTTCAACCACTAGAAAAAAAAATCAGTTAAGGTTGGGGAAAAAATCTGGAACATTCTTTAAGTTAAAAAAGTCTAGTAGGAATTTTCATCTGATAAGCACACTTAAAAGAAAAAAGACTTTACATGATACATACACACACATCAACAAAAGATGAACACTTTAAGGACTACACATGACTTATATGGTCTAGCCATGCAAAGAGCTATTATACATATTTTAATACACTGACAAGTACACAAAAGTGTTCCAAAGTGAATGACGTATCCCAAAGTGAACACTCTTGTGTTAATTGCCCTTTGAGCAGAAAAGCCCACCTTTTGGGCTCCCTGCACTATGATGCAGAATTATAGGGGGCAGATCAACAGGGTCAGCACATCCTTCATGAGCAAGCTGACAGATATGTCTCAACAAGGGATCATGGCTGAAGCTTTGATTCTACGCAACCTGATGTTCCAACAACTAGTTGCGCATTTGACACAGCCAGGCCCAGCTTCAGTAACACTGCATTTGGTTCACTTGCAAAGCAGCAATAGGAAACAGAGGAATAAAACTTAACCAACTTCACACTGGAATTCTCCTTTTATATTTGGAAGCATGGCGAATGGATGTTACCAGGTTTCTGAGGTGACCCTTTAGCAGCAGAACATTGATTTTTGAGAGTCTTACAGAAGCTCTTCTGACTGTGCCTGCACCACAGATTTACACTGCTGTAACTCCTGTCAGACATCATCTTAGCTTTATGAATAAATAAGACTATGCTCTAGGGAAACATTGATTTAAGAGGAAAAATCAATATCCATCTAGCATGTGACAGACTTAAGCTTTAAGGCTGCTTATCCCTAAAGTACAATGCAATAATAAGTGTAGAATCATACTTTCTGCTTCCTAATGAAAGGTAAGTGAGGGTATGTGAAATTGACAGGAAACTGCTTGCTTTCCATAGTCCTCTTTTCCTTTTAAAAGTACTTGGATGATATTTCAAAAAAGGAAAGAGGAAGGGAAAGAGAAAAAAGGGATGAATACAGCCATGGTGGCAAAATCTTGACAATCTGTGGATCTGGATTGCCAATATATGAGGACTCACTGTAGAATTCTCTCCTGTGTGTGTGAGATTTTTCATCATAAGGATTTTAAAAGTATGTATGTTTGCTTGGGGGAAAACTCTATAAGATGCTAACGGTGGGTCTCTTTGGATAACGGACTCATAAGGAAACTTTTTTTCTTCCTTGTGAGTTTTGTATTTTCCGACTACCTGTAGTGAATATGTACATTGCTTTTATAATTCAGGAAACACACACAATAAATGTAGGAGAGGAAAACAAAGCAAAACAGAAAAAAGATTAATTAGTCTGATTGCAAAGTATTTTATTGACTACTGGTCTAGAGATAGTTAAGATTTACTTCCCAACATTTATTTATATTCCAGGACAACTCTTACTGCTCTTGGATGTTTTTTTCAGGACACAAGCAGATTACAATTAAAATTGATTAAAAAAATAAAGCTAACAGTTTATGCTGAAATTAACCTCATCTCTGTGAGCCAAACATCAGACGCCAGACAAAAGCTGTGTAAAGTCATCATTTCCTCAGCTTTGCAATTACCTTAGAACCTAAGCCTATTTTTGCAGTGGAGACAGTTAAAAGTTCTGACATGCCCCGTGTTAACCTTTGATTACAAAGCCACTTCAGAAAGCCAAGGCCCTTCCTTAAAACTGGTTTGAATTAAAAATGAATCATTATTTTTCCCGAGCTCCTCAACAATGGGGTTCATCACTAACTGTGTTAGCTGTGGCCTCTCAAGAAACAATTTATTGTTGATTTGGCTTAGAAGCACACGTCTCACCGGACATTTACTGGTTCTGTGTTCTCTTTGCTTGTTTTTTTAATAACTAGAAAGAACAACTCTGGAAATTTGAAACACACTTTCAAGGCACAGGCACATTGAAAGCCTGAAAATAGGTTGGGACAATTTAAATTTTGAATCCCAAATTAAAGCATCACAAAAGTAGTTACTATCACCTCTAAAGTTGGTGAGGCTACTGGCTGAATCTACTTCCAAGGTGGAAATGACACACAGTTACAAGTTGTAGAAATATGTAGCCACCCTGTGAGTACTGAAAGCAGAAGAGGAAAAGGGCCATAGACTGGTTTTGGGGGTTCTTCTTTAACTTATGGATGCTAAAAGCAATACAGAAAGAAAAGCGTTGTTGTTGAGAAAAATACTTATATTTAGTCAGAAAAAAAGCACAGCTTGAGATCAATTACTTTTCATGAACACTACTTTTTTCTTGATTCAGTGTCAGAGATACACTCATTTAAACAAATTAGACCATTCGCTGGTGTTACGACGTGCTAGGCATGTATTAGATGTTGTAGGTACAAAAATAAGATATAAACCTTGCCCTCAAGCTTAGCATCTATAGCAGAGTCAGATATATAAATGTGTAATTACAGTACTGTGTGATTAGAGACATGATTGCGGAGTTGTGGGAGCCCAGCTATCCCTGGGAAAATCAGGGGGTGCTTCTAAGAGGAGATAGATCTTGAAGGCACTGGAATTTATTAAGAAAAAAGGGGCAAGGGTGTTCTCAGAAGCGAGGACAGCATGTGCAAAGGCATGAGTGCATGAAAGGGGCATTCTGTGTTGGAAAACCCCGAGAAATTCAGTCCTACTGAAGCAGAGACTATAAAGTAGGAGAGAGCAGACAGTGCACTGCAGGGGTGCCCCGGCCGGATGTGGGGTCCACACTCTGGTGTTTGGCTCTTTTCTCAAGTTTACAAGGGTCCACAGAAGTCACTGAGTGCAAAATCATGTTATAAATTTGGGAGCAGGGTACCTAGGGTGGTAACAGTCTGTTAGAAGGGAGCTGCATTAGCTCCAGCAACTGATGGGCACAGAGTTGACGAGGGTCAGAGCTAAAGTAGTGATCATGAGAGGCAGAGGAGAGGAAGATGAAAAAGATATTTATAGTTAACATTGTGACAGCTGGCAGTTCACATCTGACCCCACCAAGTGCTGGTCACTGTTCTTGGAACTTTCATATATTGTCTTAAACCCCGAATCTGGTGTAGACTGAATGGGGAAGGTGAGGCAATGTCAGGACAGATTTCTGGCTTGGGTTATCAGGTCGACAGGGATGCCATTAATTGAAATATTGATTCCAGGAGAAGGAATCAGTTGCAAGCAGAGGAGAGATGGGTGGGGTGGTGGGGGAGAGATTTTCATTATAGACCTATTAGTTTTGAGAACTGCTTGGGACATATGAGTGGAGATAAAAAGTTGGGAACAGGAATTCGGCAGAGAACAAACTGGAAATTCAGGTTAAAGAAAATAATAAGGGGTGGTGGGGGAGAGATTTTCATTATAGACCTATTAGTTTTGAGAACTGCTTGGGACATACGAGTGGAGATAAAAAGTTGGGAACAGGAATTCGGCAGAGAACAAACTGGAAATTCAGGTTAAAGAAAATAATAAGCAGGAAAAAAAATCCTGATAGTAAAATTCAAGCAGTCAGCCATGCACAAAAAGTACCACACAATGCTTTCCAGAAGCTTAGGAGGCTTGTGATTCCACTATAGAAACATCTGATACCTATTCTAAAATAAATAGATTCTCAAATTAAATCTTAATTGCCTCCTAACTGGACAACATTCTACACTTCAAGCCAGTAAGGTGAGCAACTCTAGTGGAAATGGAAGTATATCAGAGAAAACAATATTTAATCCCTGAATTGAGATTCTTGTCAAACGTCAGGAGATCGGAGGAAAGCATTTTTGGAGTGTGGATAATCAAAGCTCTTAATATACTGATTCTTTAGCCTAAGTTAACTATCAAAAGCAGGCTGTTTTCCAGGATCTGCAGTTATATTTAAAAAGATGTTGGCCTCAGAAGGGAACCAAAATGACCCTGAAATAGCTCCCTGGTCTCCTAAGAAGGAAGGGTTACTGCAGCAAGAGAAAAATTTTCTTGACAAGTTGAAGGAAAGATTTAATTAAAAGACAACATCCTATTTTACAAGATTCCTTCTGTGAAGAGACTGGGAGGATTCAGACCAGATGTATTCCTCCTTTCCAGGCCTTAGAGGAATTGGATAATGACGTGTAATAGATATGGGTCAGGCAGGGCACAGTACTCGAGGTCTGTAAATCTTTTAAATGGGTGGACACAGCACTCCAAAGTCCAGGATTCATTATAAAAATAGATACACATGTAGTAAACTGATTGCTAAAATCAAATATAGAATGTCTTTGTGTTAACTTGTCATTCGTGTAGATCAGATAATTTTTTCCTGGATTTGATTCTGTTAACAGAAGATGAGCCAAGGTCAGGAAGGAATTTTTTTTTTTTAAAGATGACCGGTAAGGGGATCTTAACCCTTGACTTGGTGTTGTCAGCACCACGCTCACCCAGTGAGCAAACCGGCCATCCCTATATGGGATCTGAACCCGTGGCCTTGGTGTTATCAGCACCGCACTCTCCCGAGTGAGCCACAGGCCGGCCCCCAGGAAGGAATTTTTGATAGGACTTTATGGTCAGCACTAATGATGATGACAGTAAATGTAGCCTCCTTTTTTTTTGATGATGGTGGTGGCAGAGAACACTGTGTATCTTATTAATCTCTCCATCAAGCCCATGAGGCTATCCAATTATTACCCCAATCTCAGAGATGAGGAAAGAGATTGAGAGATGGTGTGCATTTTGCCCAACTTCAGAGGCCAGGGCAGGGGCTCCAAAGGGAAATGACATGTTGCAGGAAACACATCCGCTGGTGTCTGGTCTCGATGGAAGAAGACCCACACGGCCAAACTCAAAATTGAACTAGCTCACACCCATACCCTTGAGGCTTTTCAGCTTGGAAGGTGTGTGTTTGCAGACTTACCACTGAGACCCCAAATCAATGACAGATGCCTACACACAAAATTAAGCTAGAAGCCAGCTTGAATGAGAAATAATGTAGAATAAACCAGATAAATAAATACCTTGAAATCGCCCTTTGCCGGCAACGAAGTTGCATCCAACTGCTGAAATAAAGGAAGGACCTCGTGGTTTCTGGAAAGGAAACACAAGAGGAAATAATTTCAACATTTTGAACTGGATTCAACTTGTAACAAATGAGGGTAAAATTATTACTTTTTCACTTACTTATTTAAGTTTTGAGCAATAAAACAAGCAACTGAAAAAATTGTTTAACTTTTAGCATTTTAATACTATAAAAAAAGAATGTTGTTAAAAAGCAGAGTTAAAACTTGCTC
>NW_007726949.1:6072-9813 GCF_000696425.1 Galeopterus variegatus | reverse complement strand
TTTTTAGCATTTTAATACTATAAAAAAAGGATGTTGTTAAAAAGCAGAGTTAAAACTTGCTCTTAAAATATCCACAGTCTTACATATTATCCCAAATTTTATATACATAGGAAAGTGAAAATGTTATTAATCACATGTGATAATTAGTTATGTCTTTGCTTTGTTTCTACTCATGGCCTCTTTCCACTCTAGCGCACAGATTCCAAGGGGAACTACGTGTTACCACCAGCACCACAACCACACACCTCAAGCCTGGACCCTTTGAGCTATGCAAGGTACATGGATTAAAACAAAAACGAAAATGACTGTGTGCTTCAAGAAGATGACAGCCTTGTCAGGAGAAAAAGATGGTGAAACAAAATTGTACAAAACTGTGTGATAATTGTTACAATAGATTTGGCCATGATTATTTTATGTCTTCATCTTGAATATGCTGTATTTTTGCTAGCATGGTTTTTTTATGCTGAAAAATAAAACTACATCATTTATAAAGATCACTTCTTCCACAGGAAGTGTGATTCAAGTTTGAAGAATGTAATCTCAAACCTAAAATTCTGTTTCGTATAACTGTGGATCTAAGCAGATATCTTAAAACATGCTAAGTGAAACTAAAAAGCATGGGTAGGGAAAGAATGATAACAAATTCAATAACTAGATTGAATTTTCTCAGAAGAAGGTTTTACTAAGGTAAGCCAATGCCCCCCTCCCCTTTTTTCTTTTTTGGTGAAGTTTAAAAGGGAAAAGAAAGCTATTTTTTAGACAGAAATGAAAAGCAAAGCAATGCTAGAAATACCAAAGGGAAATAGTAAAGTTGACAAGAGGTGAGGTGATGGTCCCTCCACGGGTGGCCAGTGTCAGACTCTGCAGTGGCCGGCAAGACCTGAGCTCCTAACTCCCTCCTATCCCAGGGACCCCCTGTTCATGTGGTCCAAGAGCTCATGGATGTGAGCACCAACAGAAAAGTGCAGTAGAAGGTGAGAGAAAGTTCCATGCCAGGAGAAGTAGGAAAATGGTAAAGATCACATCTGCCAAGAGCCTACTTGCCACAATGAAAGGCAATGAAAATTTTCTCCTCTTGGCCTTTTGCTGGGAAATTCCCCATCCTGAACTACTAAGCATTACAAGTCAGCAACACTGTGGGTTCTGGAAGGTTTCCACACAGCCTGAAAACCCACCATTTATAAAACCAGGAAGATGCATTTCAAACTCTAAACAACTGCATCGGAAACAAGTATTTGGAAATGGCACCTGTCCAAAAGTGGAGAAATAACTGTTTTGGGATGTTATTACTAGATGCTGCTAGTGGTGTTTAAAACACTGCTAAATCCGTTTAATAAACACTGACTGATAAACCCCCGAGCTATATGCAAGGGGCACACAAAGGCAAAGATGATAACATTATCAGTTCAGGAGAACAAATTACAAATAAATACAATACAGAGAGACACGACTAGTAACAGTAGTGTGCACGGGTTGTGAACACAGTACAGAGAAAACATGATAATTTGGTTCCGCAGGGCCCCTCCCATCCAGTACAGTTCTCCACAGCCCTGACGATAAAATCCAAGCCCCCCAGCATGTGTGACGATCTCCCTGTCATGGCACCTGCCAGCCTGTCCAGGGTCATCTCTCATCATCCTCACCCCACAGCCTGAGTCCTCCAAGTCTCTGCCGTCTTGTTTGTTTGAAGAGGCTAAACAACTCCTAAAGAAATGAATATAATAAAGCCCTTGTTTAAGGCTGGAAACTGTAGTATCCTTGTAAAGAGTAGGTGGATCCTGGTACCCGGTAGGTGCATCCTCCAACTTGTCCCAACCTCTTATCCCAGTTGTCTCCTCAGCCTCTCACAGGCTTCTCAATCCTCTCTTTTCATTTAGAGTCCAGTGAGGAAATACACTGTAAACACCAGTGTAAAGTGTGTGTATTCTAAGACAGGGGTTTTCAACCTTGGCCCTGCTGGCGTTTTGGGCTGGATAATTCTGTTTTGAGGGGCACGACCAAAAATTTCTCCAAACTTTGATAAAGGTCCCCTGAGGGGTAAAATCACCCCCAAACTGAGAATCACTGGTCTAAAATGAGTGATGACTTATTAAAACACAAGAATAGTTATATTCTAACTTCCATAGTATGTACAAAGACAGCAGTACGGATGGGGACCATCAGAAAGGGCACAGATGGGGGAGGGGAGAGGGAGGAAGATGCAAGTATTGAGCACTTGTATTCTTGGTCCTGTGTGTGCTGAGTCATCCCATTTAATACTCATAGGACCCTACGCTTTTTCTCTGAATCAGAGCTTTCTCAAATCCTTGAGAGGCAACAAGTTAGTGCATGATGACAATGTTACAAAAAGCAAAATCCTTCACAAAAAATAAAAATAACTACTGCTAGAACTTCATACTTCATACATCCAGAAGGATATGCTTTTCCTTCACTTTCAGTCGACATGACATCTAACTTCTCATCTTTGAGAGTGGCAAGTTTGTGACTTCTTAGGATATTTCTGCCACCGACTTAAGACTATGGGCTTGTTTTCATAATAGTAGGCCCACAAGGAATCATATGCAAGGCTGAATATCTCTTTTCCTAAAATCACAGCAAATTAGGCATATTTAGCTGGTGGAATTGCTGTTAAATGCTAACTGGCTACAGCTCTTTGCCAGTGTCCTAAATGAGAATAAGGATGCTCTGCAGCTGAGAGCAAAGCGGGTTGGTTAAAACCTGACTTCAATGACCAACCTCCCTGAGAATATTTAATGGGACAAGGGATAGGAATTCTCGGACAGAATCTGATGTTTGTCAGTCTACCTCCTGATCTCCAAATGGCCTGGTAGCCTCAATAATTTCTATTAAATTCAGCACATTCAGGTCCAAAAGGGTCCCTAAACAGTGATCTTCCTTAGCCCTGTCTATTCAGAAAGGACCAGAGTGGCTTTTTATTTTATTTTTTTAATTTAAAAAAAATTTTTATTTTAATTTATCAATATACAATGTAGTTGATTTTTGTGTTCCTTTACCAATTCCTCCTTTTCCTCCCTCCCTCTCCCTCCTCCTCCCTTCAAGATCATATCTGTTCACTTGTCTTAACAAGTTCAAGGAATTGCTGTAATTGTTGTATCTTCTTCCCCCTGCCCCTGTTCATTTGTATTTTTATTTATTTGTTTTTACTAGCTCCCACAAATACGTGAGAACATGCTGTATTTCTCTTTCTGTGCCTGGCTTATTTCACATAATATTATTTTCTCTAAGTCCATCCATGTTGCTGTGAATGGTAGTATTTCATTTTTTTAAATAGCAGAGTAGTATTCCATTGTGTAGATAGACCACGTTCTTCTTATACACTCATCTGATGATGGGCATTTAGGCTGGTTCCAATTCTTGACTATTGCAAATAGTGCTACAATAAACATGGGAGTACAGGTATCCCTTTGACATGGTGATTTCCATTCCTCTGGGTATATACCCAGCACTGTAATAGCTGGGTCATATGGTAGATCCATATGAATCTGTAGATCATTTTGGGTAGTATGGACATTTTCACAATGTTAATTCTTCCAATCCAAGAACATGTGATATCTTTCCATCTTCTTGTGTCCTCTTTACTTTCTCTCAACAGTGGTTTGTAGCTCTCGTCATAGAGGTTTTTCACATCCTCAGTTAAATTTATTTGTAGGTATTTTATTTTTTTGGTGATTACTGTAAATGGGCTAGCTTTCTTGATTTCTTTTTCTGCTAGTTCATTGT
>NW_007726949.1:3624-5475 GCF_000696425.1 Galeopterus variegatus | reverse complement strand
TTCATTGTTGGAGTATAGAAATGCTACTGATTTTTGTGTGTTGATTTTGTATCCTGCAACTTTGTTGAAGACATTTATTAACTCTAAGAGTTTATTTGTAGAGTCTTTAGGCTATTCTATATACAGCATCATATCATCTGCAAACAAGGACAGTTTGACTTCATCTTTTCCACTCTGAATGCCCTTTATTTCCTCCTCTTCCCTGATTGCTCTGGCTAGTACTTCCAACACTATTTTGAATAGGAGTGGTGAGAGTGGGCATCCTTGTCTAGTTCCTGTTCTTAAAGGAAAAGCTTCCAGCTTTTCCCCATTCAGGATGATACTGGCAGTGGGTTTGTCATATATGGCTTTGATTGGGTTGAGATACTTTCCTTCTATACCCAATTTATAATCTTTATCATGAATGAATGTTGAATTTTGTCAAATGTTTTTGACAAAAAGCATCTATACAGATGATCATATGGTTTTTGTCTTTGATTTTATTGATGTGGTGTATAACATTTATTGATTTGTATATGTTGAACCAACCTTGCATCCCTGGGATGAATCCCGCTTGATCATGGTGTATAATTTTATGTATGTGTCGCTGTATTCTATTAGCTTGTATTTTATTGAGGATTTCTGCATCTATATTCATCAAAGACATTGGCCTGTAGTTTCCTTTTTTTTGGTTGTTTCTTTGCCTGGTTTGGTATCAGGGTGATGTTTGCCTCATAGAATGAGTTTGGGAGAATGGCTTCTGTTTCAATTTTTTGGAACAGTTTGTAGAGAATCAGTATTAATTTTTCCTTAAAGGTTTGGTAGAATTCTGCAGTGAAGCTATCCACTCCTGGGCTTTTCTTTTTTAGAAGACTGCTGTTAACAGCTTCAATCTCTTTGATTGTTATTCGTCTGTTCAGATTATCTGTCTTCTTGGCTCAGTCTTGGTAGTTTGTATGTGTCCAAAAATTTATCCATTTCCTACAGATTTTCAAATTTGTTCATGTATAGTTGATTATAGTAGTCTCTAGATTCCTTGTATTTCTGAGGTATTGGTTGTAATATCACCTTGTTCATTTCTAATTTTTGTTATTTGGGACTTTTTTTTTTAGTTAGCCTTGTTAATGGTTTGTCAATTTTATTTACCTTTTCAAAAAACTAACTTTTTGTTTCATTGATCCGTTGTATCATTTTTGGGGTTTCTATTTTCTTTATAGGTCTGCTGTGATCTTAATTATTTCTTTCTGTTTACTAACTTGGGTTTGGATTATTCTTGTTTTGTTTTTCTAGTCCTTTAGGTGAAGTGTTAGGTTGTTTGCTTGCCATCTTTCCATTCTTCTGATGTAAGCATTTAATGCAATAAAGTTCCTCCTTAGTACTGCTTTTGCAGTATCCCATAGATTTTGGTATGATGTGTCATTATTTTCACTAGTTTGATTTCCTGTTTAATTTCTTCTTGGACTCATATGTCATTGAGTAGAATGTTGTTTAATTTCTATGAATTTGTATAGAGTTTCATTTGTTATTGATTTCTAGTCTTAATCCACTATGGTCTGAAAAAATACATAGAATAATTCCAATTTTTTTTTAATTTGTTGAGACTTAATTTGTGACCTAACATGTGGTCTATCCTGGAGAATGTTCCATGTGCTGATGAGAAGAATGAATATTCTGAGGTTGTTGAATGAAATGTTCTGTAGATATCTTCCAAGTCCAGTTGGTCTAAAGTTTTGTTTAAATCTTGTGTTTCTCTGTTGATTTTTTGACTAGATGATCTGTCCTGTGTTCAGAGTGGGGTGTTCAGGTCCCCGACTATTATGGTGCTAGTGTCTGTCTCTTTTTTAGGTCTAATAGTGTTTGCTTTATAAATCT
>NW_007726949.1:2883-3187 GCF_000696425.1 Galeopterus variegatus | reverse complement strand
TTAAAGTCTATTTTATCTGATATAAGAATAGCTACTCCAGCTCGTTTTTCATTTCTATTTCTCAGTATATCTTTTTCCATCCTTTCACTCTTAGTCTACATGTGTCTTTACAAGTGAGGTGAGTCTCTTGAAGGCAGCATATTGTTGGGTCCATCTTATAAATCCAGTCAGTCAATCTGTGTCTTTTGAGTGGGGAGTTCAATCCTTTTACATTAAGGGTTATTATTGAAAGGTGTCAATTTACTCTTGGCATTATTGATTTTTGTTTGGTTGTTTTAAATATCATTTATTCCTTTCTTTCTGA
>NW_007726949.1:2200-2835 GCF_000696425.1 Galeopterus variegatus | reverse complement strand
TTTATTTTCTCTTTATTGTTAGCATTTTAATTTTACTGGTGGGATTTGTTCTTTCCTGAGTATTCATGGTAATGATGGTTGTTTCTCAGTAATCCCTTGAGAATTTCTTGTAAGGCTGGTCATATGGTAGTGAACTCCCATAGTTTTTGTCTGTCTGGGAAATATACTATTTGACCTTAATTTGAGAAGGATCACCTTGCTGGGTAAAGTATTCTTGGCTGGCAATTTTTGTCTTTTAGTATTTTGTATGTATCATCCAATTCTCTTCTGGCTTTTAGGGTTTCTGATGAAAAGTCTGGTATTAGTCTGATAGGGGCTCCCTTATAGGTGACTTGATGCTTCTCTCTTGCAGCTTGTAAGATTCTCTCTTTGTCTTTGAGTTTTGCCAGTTTGATTACCACATGTCTTGGAGAGGACCTTTTTGGGTTGAATACATTTGGGGATCTTTGAGCCTCCTGAATCTGAAGATCTGTATCTCTCCCTATACCAGGGAAGTTTTCTGCTATTATTTCATTGAATTATGTTTTCAATGCCAGTTCCTTTTTCCTCTCCTTCTAAATACCCATGATTTGGATATTTGAGTACTTAAGGTTGTCTGTTATCTCTCTTTGATTTTCTTCAATTAAAAACAAAAT
>NW_007726949.1:0-540 GCF_000696425.1 Galeopterus variegatus | reverse complement strand
GGGTTCCAATACTGACTGACAAAGACAAAGTTCCCTGTCTTCATGGAGCTCTCTAGTGGAGGCGGGAGACAAACCAACCATATGGCAGAACAATTATGATAAAATCTGAAGAAAACAACTGAAGCCAGCATGGGGCCATGACTGCCCGGTGGTGGGCATTTCTTTACATGGGGGAGGCAGGGGATGTGACTGAGTGAATGTTGGTTGAGTGGAGACCGGAAGGTGGTGGGAAGGCAGGTCAGAGAGGAGCTGGCCCCTCCATGTGCCCGTCACCACTCATATAGCCAGACCATGCCCAATGCCTCCATGGCCACTGCTGGGAAGGGCCCGGCTGGTCATGGGCACACACACAGACATGTGGGCAGATCTGATAGAGGCAACAGGAGGTGGTTCTTTTCTAAGTCATAATACAAAGAAGATAATAGGAAGTATGGTTGTCAGCTGAGATGAAAATGGGGAAGGAGGTATTTGAGTTTGAGGAAAAAGCATGAAGAAATCCTTCAGGAGAGGGCTAGAGTTAGTGGACAAGGGAGCCAGAAG
>NW_007726948.1:508503-515563 GCF_000696425.1 Galeopterus variegatus | reverse complement strand
TAATATTGAGTGAAATGAGTCAGGCAGAGAAAAAGAAATACCACATGTTCTCACTCATTGGCGGGAGGTAAAAAATAAACAAATTATTTCACCCACATACACACACAAATAAAACCAGGGGGGGGGGAAAGAAGATATAACAACTATACTTTTTTGAAGTTGTTACAACAAGCAAATGGAAAGGACATTCTTGGGGGGCAGGGGAGAGTGGGAGGAGGGAGGGAGGTGTCGGTGATGGGACATAATAATCATATACATTGTATATTGACAAAATAAAAATTTATCGAGAAAAAAAAAACACTAACAGGAAAGCAGAAACCTCCTGTCCTCCATGCCACACCCAAGTGCACTGTATCCTCCTCACCCCCACCTCCACCCCTGAGCTAATTTGTCCTTTACCATCCATGGCCCCACTTTTTGTGAATTGCCTCACCCAAGTGCACTGTATCCTCCTCACCCCCACCTCCACCCCTGAGCTAATTTGTCCTTTTACCATCCATGGCCCCACTTTTTGTGAATTGCCTCTGAGTCTAACTAGTAAGTATGGGAATTCCAGCTGAATCCTCTTCAGCTATCGCAGGAGTCAAGAGAGAACAGTTATTTTCTGTGTCTCTGCTCAGTTCTTAGGAGAAAGCTAAAAATTCCTTGCAAGTACCTAAGGAGGTACTTCTTAGGATTTTATTGTCATCAACTCATAATGAAAGGATACCTTATCAATCAACCCTTGAATCTGGATTCGCTTTTGCTGATTTGTGTCTCTTAAACATCTAGCCTAATTCTTTACAAAATCTCTAGCAAAATTTTAATTTTGGGGAAAAAACAAGTGAAAGAATTAGGATTGACTTTCATAGGGAGTTTTTTCTTTGTTTCCAGCATGCTAGAGTGAAAACAGCCTAAACTGGTATGTATTGGTATGTCTCTTTGTTCTAACTTACCAGAGTTAGGTGTTTTACAGAGTGAATGCTTCACTGCCTCCCTGTCTGCCCTGGATGACCTTCCAATGAAACTTGTCCTGCTAAGGGAACAAAAAAGTCTCCTCCCAGTGGAACCAAAAGAAAAGGACTAGGAAATGTGGGCCACAATCTGAAGTAAAGTTTGCCTTACATGGGTGCAGGATGGACTCAAAAGGGAGAAAGACTGGAATTTTCCCAAGCCTGACCAAAGTCCACCAACTCAAAACTTCCTTGCTCACTGACCTCTTGTTTTCCTTACTCACTGACTCCTTAAAAACGTGCTCAAATCCTAGATCAGAGAGACAGATTTGAACATTGTCTCCTATCTCCCTCAATGCTGGTGGACCTTTCTTTTCTCAAAAACCAGGGCCATAACATTGGCTTATATGCAGGTCAGGCACTGCTCGGTATCAAAATCAGGGGTCAGTAAACTTTTTCTGTAAAGGGCCAGTGGTAAATATGTTATCCTTTGCTGGCTATAGGGTCTCAGTTGCAACTGCTATGGCAAAAACAGTAATAGACAATAAATAAATAAATAGATAGATAGATAGATAGATAGATAGATAGATAGATAGATAGATAGATTGATTTAGGATACAGTGAGTGGATAATCTACATAGAAAAAAAAGGGAAATATCCAGGTAAATGGAAAATTGAAGCAGGAAGATTTAGAGCAAATTTTAGAGTCAAAATAATGGGAAAGTTATGGTTTAAAAGTAAAAGCCTAGCCATTGTAGCCTGTGTAGAATAATCAGCTACTGGAAAATATCCTACGGATGAATATCAGGAATAGTCAGTTAATAAGGAAAAAACACGTAAACTGTTTATAGGTGTCAATTAAGTTTTATTTATGGATGCTGAAATTCGACTTTCATAATTTTTATGTGCAATTATAATTTCAAATAATTTTCATGTTATTCTTCTTTTGATTTCTATCCCATCCATTTTAAAATGCAAAAACCATTGGAATTGTAAGCTTCACAAAAACAGATGGTGGGCTGACATGTGCTCTTGATGAGAACCATCATGGCAGGTCTTCACATGAGTGGTCACCACTGGCTTCCCTCCCCCAGTAAGTCATTCAGAAAAATCAATTCCAGTTGTTGAAAATAAAAATGTTAAACCTTATGGACAAGAACCCCTGGAAAGTATTGGAGCCCAGTTCCTCCAACTTTCTTATTTCAGGCAATCTTAATAGCCTAAAAGTATCCTTGAACCATCCAGGGATAGCCACTTGCTTGGGACTGATAAGACATTGTAGGGAAAGTGAAGGAAAATGGTCAGGGCCCCTCAGATGTTCAGACTCTTGCCAAGCATTTGATGTAAATATGCACATGCACCCAGTTGTTCCTTGGCTATTGTCTGATGTAGATGTGCATGGGCACCTAGTTGTCCTGGGTAATCAGACTTAAGTATAAAGGATGAGCAGCTCTGGTCCACAGCGCCCCCTGCCCTCTCCCCCCGAGATCCCCCCCGGGGGGGGGGGGCAATAGGGAGGCCACTACTGCTGCTGGAGGCTGTTGCTACAAGCCGTTGCTGCAAGGTGTTGCTGCCAGTGCCCCTGGGATGCCCCAAGAGGCCACTGTCACCGCTGCTGCTACTGCTGCTGTAAGCTGCTACTGCTGCTGTAAGCTGCTGCTGCTGCTGAGGAAGCTGAGAACTGAGCCCATGTCATCTGCCAATGGCTCCTGGGATCTTTCCCAATTACCTAGCATGGACCTGTGTGTGAGGGGTCTGGCAACCCAGTCTGTACAATGGGTTTGAAGGGTCTGAGCCCTAGCCCTAACAATACAAATGGAAACTTAGTACAACTAAAATAATAAAATGTTTTGGCTTTGGTTATGAATCGCTTTAACAATACAATTGGCTATGGTGGCAGGAGTCTGACAATAGCCCCAGCCAGACAATTAGCATAGCTATTGCTGTAACCCTAACTATTCAAGTGGTGTAGTCATCGCAGGATTCCAGGCAGGTGAAAGAGCCTGGCAGACATAAAGGTGACAGCTCCCATAAGGTTCTGTAGTGAAAATAAAGGAAAATGGTCAGGGCCCCTCAGATGTTCAGAATCCTGCCACACATTTGGTGTAAATATGCATGTGCACCCAGCTGTTCCTTGGCTATTATCTAATGTAATTGTGCATGTACACCCAGGTGTCCTGGGTTATGGACTTAAGTATAAAGGACAAGTGGCTCTGATCCACGGGGGCACCTGCCTCTGGGATGTCCCCAGGGGCCTTGGGGAGGACACTACTGCTGCTGGAGGCTGTTACTGCAAGGTGTTGCTGCCAGTGCTCCAGGATGCCCCAAGAGGCCACCAGAGCTGCTGCTTCTGCTGCTCCTGCTGCTACTACTGCTGCTACTGCTACTGCTAAGGACTGAGCTCGTGTCATCTGCCAATGGCTTATGGAATCTTTCCCAATTACTAGAGCATGGACCTGTGTGTGAGGGGTCTGGTGACCCAGCCTGGCATGTGAGGGGTCTGGTGACCCAGTCTGTACAATGGGTTTGAAGGGTCTGAGCCCTAGCCCTGACAATACAAATGGAAACTTAGTATAATAAAAATAATGAAATGTTTTGGCTTTAATTATGAAATACCTAGCCATACAATTAGCATACCTATTGCCCTAACCCTACAACTGGCATGGTCATGTGGTTCCCAACTACAGATTCTCGCAACTCAAGCTATGGTTGAATCAGAACTGTTAACAGTAAAAGTGGCTGTCAATAAGTATGCTGCAAAAATCACAGAGCAATGATTGTTGCAAAACCACGCACCTAGCTGTTCCTTGGCTATTGTCTAATGTAATTGTACATGTACACCCAGGTGTCCTGGGTTATGGACTTAAGTATAAAGGACAAGTGGCTCTGATCCACGGGGGCACCTGCCTCTGGGATGTCGCCAGGGGCCTTGGGGAGGACACTACTGCTGCTGGAGGCTGTTACTGCAAGCTGTTGCTGCCAGTGCTCCAGGATGCCCCAAGAGGCCACCAGAGCTGCTGCTTCTGCTGCTCCTGCTGCTACTGCTGCTACTGCTACTGCTACTGCTAAGGACTGAGCTCGTGTCATCTGCCAATGGCTTATGGAAACTTTCCCAATTACTAGAGCATGGACCTGTGTGTGAGGGGTCTGGTGACCCAGCCTGGCATGTGAGGGGTCTGGTGACCCTGTCTGTACAATGGGTTTGAAGGGTCTGAGCCCTAGCCCTGACAATACAAATGGAAACTTAGTATAACAAAAATAATGAAAAGTTTTGGCTTTAATTATGAAATACCTAGCCATACAATTAGCATACCTATTGCCCTAACCCTACAACTGGCATGGTCATGTGGTTCCCAATTACAGATTCTCGCAACTCAAGCTATGGTTGAATCAGAACTGTTATCAGTAAAAGTGGCTGTCAATAAGTATGCTGCAAAAATCACAGAGCAATGATTGTTGCAAAACATGTTAGAAACGTAATTGTAAGCACTTAGAGCCATTTTGAGAGGGAGTCTAATCCAAGAAGTTCTTTTTGTATCAGCCTGCAAAATCAATATGAATTCTCGAAATGTATTTTGAATACTAAGGAGCTCTTAGCCTGAAATGACCTTGGGCCAATAATGTCCAGCAGGCTGGAATGTGGTACAACTTTTTTTTTTTTTTTACAGTTTTTTCATTCCCTGTATTTGTTCCATGCTACCTGACATACATTTAAACAATGAGGTCATGTGAATTCCTCCTGACAGTTTTACACCCAAGATGATCTGATGACCCTTCTTTCAGAAAAGTGACCAATTTCTCCATAAAAACATGTCCTTTATGTACAACCAACTCATTATGATGACTTGAAATTAAGTCTTTGCTTATTTCATCTTCTGACTCTTTACCAAATTTTAAATACAGACTAAAATAGGATCTTCTACAAAGGCAATTCTGTAATATGATCAGCCAAAAGACAAACATTTAGAGGCCCTCAGACTTTGATAATAGGGCACTGTATTAGTCAGCTCAGGCTGCCATAAGAAAACACCATAAACTGGGTGGCTTAAACAACATGAAATTTATTTTTTCACAGTTCTGGAGGCTGGAAAGTCCAAGATCAAGGTGGTAGCCAATTCAGTTTCTGGTGAAGACTTCTTTCTGCCTTCCTGCTGTGTCCTCACATGGCTGGGATTTGGGCAGAGGGAGCTGGGCAGAAATTGGGGGAATAAAGGAAGAATGAAAGAGAGAGAGAGGGAGAGGGAGAGAGATGGAAAGGAGAGAGAGAGAGAGCTCACTGGTATCTCTTCTTATAAGGACATTCAACATCTTGGATCAGGGCTCCACCCTTATGACCTCATTTAACCTTAATTACCTTTGTAAAGGTCTTATCTTCCAAAACAGTCACATTAGGGGTTAGAGCTACAACATATGAATTTTGGGGAGATATAATTCAGTCTATAGCGGGTGCCATAAAAACCTGTAATTTTTAGGTTTTCCAAGAAAAATTCTCAAAATCGAACCTCAGACTAGTAGCCAGACTCCTGAAACTAAAGAAAACTCCTTGGCTGACAAATATGTTAATACAGCTGCTTCCCAAGAAAGCTGTTCTTCAACCACCACATGCTTTCCCTAGCTCAACCTCCTTTAGAGACATAGGGACTGAGGAAAAGATGACAGTGTTGAATGTCTGGTGACATAATCAGTATAAAGGTATATTCTTATATATTATGTTCTGCTCTCTCATAGCAACCTGTGCTTTCCCTTCACTACAGGATCTGAGGTTAAATCTACCCAAGTGGCTGAACTTATAGCCTTTCCCTGAACTTGCGTTCTAGCACAAAGTAAGAGAGCTCTTGTTTACACTGATAGCAGATATGCTCTGAAGTTGTACATGAGTTTGATATGCTGTGAAAACAAAGAAGATTCATGACAGCTGCAGGGACACCCATCAAAAGTAGAACCCAAGTCACTAACCTACTGGAGGACCTACTGCTGCTGAAGATATTAGCTATCCTCAAAATTGCACCTCAGGCTAGTAGCTGGACTACTGAAGTTAAAGCAAATTCCTTGACTGACAAATAGGTTCAAATAACTGATTCCCAAGAAATCTCTTTCTCAACCACCAGACTTTTTCCTTGCTCAACCTCCTTTAAAAACAGAAATTCTGCTTAAGGAATTTAAGTCATAACAATTGCTAGCACCTGAGGCTAAAAAAGCTAATTGGATACAGGCTGGATTTCTGTCCACTCGGATGGGCTTTAGAGACATCCAGACAGCTTCTTATTCTCTCCTCATCCCTTGCTGGAAGTTTAGTCCACAGCCACTGTAAGATTATACATAATGGCAAAGAAAATATTCAAGGTCTCCTGCACAAACATTGGTGGGAGTGCCTCAAACCCTTACACTGAGATTACCTTAATTTGTGCCATCTAACAGAAACACAATCCTGATAAAAATGTGAAGATAAGGATGCGAGCCAGCTTTCTTGGGGCATTTTCTCCATTGGCAAATGTATTTTATTCAGATCTTAAAGTTTCATTCATATGAATATGTTCTAACCATAGTCAGTGCATTTTCAGGATGGCTAGAAGCTTTTCCTTGCAGACAGGCTACTGCCACCACTGTAGCAAAGAGCCACCACTCAGGTGATCTCTTCGTTTCTCTTAGTAATAAAGGCACTCAATTTACCAGTAAAGTTAATCGAGATATCAAAATGTACTTCCACTTACAAAAATTGCACTGTTCATATCACTCTCAATTGTTTGGAAAAAATAGTATGGGCCAAAGAGCCAAACCAGCAGATTCTCTGAGGAACTTAGCTTGTCTTAACTCAAAGCCATGCCTTTTGCCCTGAGGTTCTTTCATTCCTCCCTTTCCAGTCAACATTGATTATCCCCTTATGAAATAATTACTGGCAGGCCAATGAGGATCCCCTACCCTTTCTGATCTTAAGAAATGCTAATCTGATTCACTCCAATATACTTAAATACTGCCATGATCTTATTAAGTCCACTCCTACTTTTATCACCAGCAGGTCAGTTATGCCTTTCCCCCAAACATCCCGCCATGGCCCTGGAATCAGTTTCAGGTTGGAGACCTAGTCTTCTGGAAAAAAAAAAAAAAAATTCTGAAACAAGGTTGAAACA
>NW_007726948.1:494564-507798 GCF_000696425.1 Galeopterus variegatus | reverse complement strand
CTGGACACGGAAAAAGACAAAAGACCAAAAAAAAAAAGAAATGCTAATCTGATTCACTCCAATATACTTAAATACTGCCATGATCTTATTAAGTCCACTCCTACTTTTATCACCAGCAGGTCAGTTATGCCTTTCCCCCAAACATCCCGCCATGGCCCTGGAATCAGTTTCAGGTTGGAGACAAAAAAAAAATTCTGAAACAAGGTTGAAACGACCTAACTTTGTCCTCCTAACCACCAATACTACTGCAAAACTACAAGGTGTACAACCTTGGATAGCTTTAAAAACCAAGATTAAAGTTGAATTAACAATGGTATAGATTTGTACATTTCCCATTGCCTTCTTTCCAGATGTAGTTACTGAAGGACAAGCTTATGGTTGTCTTGAACAAGAAGGCAGGGAGGAGTGACAAGGCTCAGTGGATAATTTTATGTGTCAATGTGACTGGCCTAAGGAATGCCGGATAGCTGGTAAAACATTATTTCTGGAAGAGATTAGCATTTGAATCAGTAGATTAAGTAAAGAGGATTACCCTTACCAACATGAGTAGACATTATTCAATCCATTGATGGCTCCAATAGAGCAAAAAGACAGAAGGACAAATATCCTCTCTTGGCTTGAGCTGGGCCATGCATCTTCTCCTGCTCTCAAACATCAGGATTCCTGGTTCTCAGGTCTTTGGCCTTGGACTGGAACTTCACTGCAGTACCGTCTTTAGGTGGCAGAGGAAATTACTGAGAAATCTCTAAGAACAAGACCAAGGTCTTTGAGGTCTGACCATCTCTCCTCATCAGATATTCTCCCTGAATTGGCACTTTCTAAACTGAAACACTAACAACCTAAGAAAAGCTCGTAATTTTATCTTTGCTTCACAGGTAGGTGAAACATACATTGCATGAGCCTTCTCTTGAGTAGGGTGAATGCTATTCATATTGATATGACTTAAGAAACTGAAACTGGAAATTTAACTATTTGATTTTTTCTGCTACTTATATAACTAATGTATCAGCATAATTTAAGATCTCCCAAAATATATCTGTAGTTCATCCTCTGTTGATACCAGAAATATAGTGTAGAAATATAGATTTAAGGCTAAGAAGTACAAGCACAAAACTCTGTCTTCTAAACTGCTACTCTCAGGGAGGATGTTTGATAGTATTAATATCCATGAAACAATTCAGAAATGGTGCATAACACAGAGGAAGAAGAAAACTTTCTGGATTCTGAGTAATTAGGGGCAAGTTTTATGTGGAAAGAGTAGATGAAAGACCTTCCCTTTTACTACAGATGATGGTGTGTCTGCATTAACAAGCTAAACTTTGAACAATTACAGATGCAGAGCCTGGACATTCTCTGCAAAGACTGGAAGTCCTCTGCAGCTGGTAACCAGCCTCTGACTAAGGATGTTGAGAATGAAGTGGGGCCGCACTTCAGGAGATACAAGATAGAAGACTGGCAGAACTCCAAAATGAAGAAGTGGAAAGATACCCAATGAATTATATTCAGAGAGTCTACTAGCATCTTAACCACAAACTTGGTAGAATAATCAATCACTATATAGACTACATTTTATTAAAAACATTATATATATATACAGATATCTATAAATATGTGCATATATCTTGTCTATGTTATATAGCATATTTATATAATATAGACAAGATAGCTTATTTGAAGACAGCTTTTCTGATTTGAAGATGAAAATTGAGAACTAAAACCACCATCCCTCATTGACAACTTGGTCTTTGAGGAATTAAATGTCTACCCTCCTCACTTGCTGCCTTGGGTTGAATGTCCCCCCAAAACTTGACCCCCTCTGTGAGAATGTTAAGAGGGTGGGAAACCCTATTACAGTAATTGAAAGGTGGGGCCTTGAAGAAGTGATTAGGTTACCATGCCCTAATGAATGGATTAAAAATGGTGGTCAGGGACATGGTTCTGAGGGCTTCAAAGGAGAGTTCATGAGGAGCTGTCTCCTTGCTCTCTCTGCTTCACCATTTTTCACAGGGTGATACCCTGCGTCACTGTTGCCACCACCAAGACACTCATCTGATGTGTTCCCTTCACTATGGCCTTACCAGCCTCTGAAACTGTAAGCAATACATTTTGTTTTCTTTATAAATCCCTCAATTTCAGGTATTTATGTTATATGCAACATAAATGGACTAATACACTCTCCCACAGCTCTTCTACCTTAACATAACTTTACTATTTCATTGTCTTCATTGGTGTAACTTCCCCCAAATACCCATCAATTCTTCAATGGAAAGCATCAGCAGATGATTTGCACCCTATGGTACTCGAGGTGTCTTGCCTTGCTGTTTTCACCAATCCTGGGCTGTTGTAGCCTTACTCAATTCTAATCAAGCCTCCTTGCACTGGAAGACCCTTCAACAAACTTCTGATTCTCAATTAATTTTGACTTTGTCACCCTACTGAGACATTACTAAAGCTATGCTGAAGTGTTATTCTCCCCTAGTGTGATAAGCAATATATTTAGCTTTGTCTTATTAACAGGTTGTGTTTAATGAGATTTGAGGAACTGGCTTTCTACAAGGTCTTTTTTAGTTGTTTTGCATAGATCAAAATTACACTTCCGGCTTTCAAGAGCATTTATAAATGGCCAATTTGCATGAACCAAACCTGCCCTAATAAGTTTTCCGGTTGGCAGAAAAGTGACCAGAATGCATGTGTCCTTCCAATAAGCTAGCTCCAAAAGAAGAGAGAAAAGAGTCTGAGCTGGACAGGGCTACTTTCTAATCCCATGTTCACAACTAAAGTAAATAAGAGGAGTGGAAAGATGGGATAAGAATGTTATATAACAGAAGTCTGTCTCCAAGGGAATAGAGAGGTAGAAAAATGGAGGATTTCCCATAATACTAAGTCTCCTATGTGCCAGGAATGGTGCAAGGTGCTTTACTTTGATTAGCCCACGAGATCTTTACAACAGCCTTTCAAGGTAGTCTTGTAAGTAAACGAGACTCAGAGCGAGAGAGAGTGACATGTCTTCCCCAAGGTCACGCAAGAAGAAAAGCAGAAGATCCAGGATTCAAATCTATGTTCAGTTCTCTGCCTCAAAATCTCAGGGAGCTCTTTCTACCAAACCCACTCCCTCTGAAAATAAAACAAACAACAAACCAAATGCAAACCAATGACAGTGCAAATTAGTTCAATTTAGACTTTGTGTTTATAAGCCTTTATTGATGCATAACGATTACTACATTATTTTCTAGATGTTCAAAATGTATTTGTTAATAAATCCACTCTTGGATTTTGCTTGAAATCTATGCTTGCCACTTAAAAAAATCATGAATTTCCCAGTTTTTTAAAAAAACAAAGCAACATAGAGCTACTTTCAATTTTCTCCATTCTTCATACCAAATAACAATGCCAAGATTCCATGCACAAATTCATTCAGCTTCTCAGGATGTAATTTGCTCAGAAACTTAAATTCACTTAAAGTGGCTATGTGCCCTTTTTGTATCTTCTCCACTATCTTGGGCTAAAATTCCTTTTTTTTTTTTTTTTTAAATTAGACCTCTGCAACTTGAAGGAGACCAAATAGAAATATTTTAGTGTTCTGTCATCTTTCAACATTATATTCCTTAAACAGTGGGCCCATCCCATCATTTTTATCTTACTCAAATCAATTGGAAAATCCCTTTCTGTCATCTTTAATGTTTTTAGATATCCTAATTCACTCAGCTTTTTTCTTTTTTAACCTTTCTGACTATTTTTTTTTAATTGAATCATAATTGATTTACATCTTTTTGGGATTCAATGTTGACATATGCTTATCAAATCAATATTACTAGCATATGTATTGTTACAAATCATAATTATTCTTTATACACTTTGTCCAATCTCTCCCCATCCCCCTCTCCCTCTCCCCTCTCATTGCTGATAACCCTAGAGTTCTTCTCTCCTTCTGAAAAAGTAATGGTTACTCTGTTGATATGTTGCCTAGATGATTTGTTCAATACTGAAAGTTTTGTCCAGGTCCCCCAATATTATCATAGAGCAGCTGCTGCTTCTGTCACTCTGGAATGGGCTTTGTGGAGAGAGACATCCTCTTCTTTTCTTTGGTCTCTGCTGGTGACTCCCTATGTCAATGCACTCCAGGGGCTGGTGGACCGTCTGTGTGGTGTTTGTGACATCTAGCCACTTTTGCAGCAGCCTTGGTTACTGTGGTGGCTGTGGTGGGCTACCCACATGGAGGTGATGTTTTTGGCATGCTCCTTGGTGCTGGTGGTGTGCCTGGTTGTGGGTGGGGTTCCAGTCCCTGGCTCCATACTCCGGGCCCCTGGGCAGGGCCCTGAGGTGCTGGCTGAGTGCATGGTTGTGGGTGGGTGGGGGGTCCAGTCTCCTGTTCCATGCCTCAGGTCCCCTGGTGTGCATGAGGCACTGGTGGTGTGCCTGGGCCGGAAATAATTTTTTAGTTCTCTGCTTACTTCTAAAACAGGGGAACTTCCTGTGTGAACCAGCACTTGAGCTGTGTGGTTGAGCTAAATTGTTGCTTTGCTGCTGTTTCCCTAGGGAAGACTTTTTGTGCAGCTCAGAGTTTAATGGTTGACCTTACAGGTACTTCTGGCTCTCCAGAGACCCAGTGCACCTGGGTTGTATAGAAACTCTGATCTGGGCCTGAATCTTTTTGTCAAACTGCACCCCATGCAATTCTGCATTCCCGACCAGTCTCCTCTGAGTGGTCCTGTGCTGACTGGGTGATGGATTGGCTGGCCTTGCTGTGTCCCAGTGTTCTCCCGGTGGGCCCGTCTCTGCCACTGCCCATGCTCCAAACACTTCCCATGGGACAAGCCCTGCACTGGTCCCTTGTGATGGCTCACCGGCCTCTGAATGGCTCCCTTTTTTCAGCTGTTCTGGCTCCTCTCTCCTGTGTGGGTCCACAGAAACCCTATTAGTGGTCTTGCTGTTCTGGGGGCCACCAAGGCCCTCTTCTCCCCTGCCGCCTCCAAGCAACTCCATCCGAAGGGCACAGCTGCGGCTTCTGCTGGCTCCTGCTCCTCAGTAGTTCCAGCCCTAAAGTGGCTGTGGCCCAAAATGCTCTGAGCAGTTTTTTCTTTCTCTCATCATGGCTTCTCCCCCTTCGTGAACTCTGTAGGCCTCTCCTCCTCTTCTCCTGAGCTCCAGCGACACCAGCTTGGCTGTTTTTACATTTTTATAGTTGTAAATTGGTTGATTTGTGGGAGAGAGTGATGCTGGGGACCGTCTATTCTGCCGTCTTGACTGGAACCACCACCTTTCTGACTATTCTAAGAGGTTCTTTTTACTCCCTTACATTCACCTTTCAGTCTTAAAACATTACATCATAGGATTGTCATAAAGGTAATTCCACGTAGGGCCATATATCTTACCTTTAAATCTGTTTTCAATATATGGTATTTGTATTCAAGGGCAATTTGAATCAAATTGTTAGGTTCCAAAAAAAAATAAAAAAGAATAAGATTTTCTGACATTTTGATAAAATGCTATATCCCTTGAAATAGCCATACCTTTGGAAGTTCTATTAAAACAACCAACAAGATTGCCTTGCATGATTTCTTTTTATGCTCTTAATTCTGTTGCTTTTCCAACTGCTACAAATTCTTTTAATGTTAGATCTGTTGTTTTGCTAGATAATGCTAGTTTTAGCACAGAGTAGTTATCAAAATTTTGGTGCATGTTAGGAAATTTGGTTTGGATTGCCCTTCAGATACAAAATTGATGCCAGTGACCTGCTATTAGTAGGATAGGAAATTTGAATTATTTCCCCTGTGTTAGTGATGGATTGTGCTGCCTGGGCCACTGGCACTCCCTTTTGCATTACCCATTGTGACTAATCGCAGGCATTTGCAAGATGATTAGCCAAGGTTAGGGGTACAGTCTGTGATTATGAAACAGATTTTTTTTCTTTATGTGAAAAATTACTGGTTTATAATAGCATTAAATTATAATTTTGCTTCATATCCTAAAGAATGGTAGGTTGTTAATAGCAACTCATATTCCTATGGCTATTTATGTGATGTTTGCTACATGGCTCCTGAGCAGAGCCCTGTTCCATCTTCATTTTTCTCCCGTTAAATGTTTACAACTGTCAAATGTAACAATTCTGCTGCTAAAGAACCAGTAGTTCATTCATTTATTTGATAGATGTTTATGGAGTGTTTACTGTGTGTTAAGATCTGGTTTAGACTTGGGTATATCCATTCCTTCCTTCCTAGAGCTTTTGTTTTGGTAGGAGGAGGAGGACAATACACCAGCATGCAAGTACAGGCATAGGACAGACGTGATAAATAGGGAGAAAAATAAAGTGGGGAAGGAAAAGAGAAAGGGCCAGGGAGGGAAATTGTTGATATTTTATAAGGTGATTGGGGAAGTCTCTGCCGAAATGTCTTCGTATCTCACTGACACAGAGGTATCTGAGCAGATACTAATAGGCATGCAAGACAAACCATATGAATAGCTGGAGAAAAGTATTCCAAGCAGACGAAAGAGCAAGTCCAAAGGTTCTGAATAAGAAAGCATGCTTGCATGTTCAAGTGCAGCCAAGAGGCCAGTGTGAAGCAAAGACACCAAAGAAAAAGACTCATAGGAGATAAAGAACTGATAGGAAACCTGATCAGGTATGATCACACTGGCTATTGTAGGATTTGGGCTTTTACTCCAAGTGAGATTGGAAGTCATTGGATGGTTTTAGGTAGAGGAGTGGCTTGATCTGTCTTTTACAGCAGTCATTTTGGCTGCTATTTAAGATTAGACTTTAGCAAGATATATTAGTTATCTATTGCTATGTAACAGCCTGAAAATTTAGTGACTTAAAACAGCACACATTTGTTATCACAAACTTTATATGAATCAGGAATTGAAATGGCTTAGCTGGGTCCTCTGCTTAAGGGTCCTTACAAAGCTGCAATCAAGCAGTTAGTTGGCTGGGGCTTTGTCGGCCGTAAAAACTAACGCCACCTTAAGTGACATTACAAGCGGCGCCATTATGGGCCCACAAGGGCGTATTAATGTGGCAGCCTAAGACAGCGCCGGGAGGAAGTAGGGTGGGAGTGTCTGTGGGAACCTTGCCTTAGCCCTTATTGGCCAAATATGTAATACATGCTTCCGCGCACGTGAACACTGCGTGGTTGCAATAGCTAGGCATTGAGACAGGACGCATGCTCTTGACCTTTAAGCTGAGGATTGTGTTAAAACCTCCCCTCCCCATCTGCCTATAAAAGCAAGTGCTTGTGTGATAATAAATGGAACTGCTCGACAGAACCCCCACCGCGTCTGAGTGTCCTTTAACCAGGCTGGTTGGGGCCGGCGGCTGTGCTCACCTCTCTTCACGGCTCTCTTCCCTCGTCTCCTTCCAAAGGGGACTGGAGGGAAAGAGGAATCCAGGCCATTCGCTGGCCCACCAAAAGGAACGAGGCTAGGGCTGTTCGAGTCAGCCGGCAGCAGACCCGACAGGGCTTCAGCAATCTCAAGGTTCAAACTCAGTTCCTGTTGGCTGATGGCAAAAGGCCATCCTCAGTTCTTTACAGGGTAGTCTTCTCCATCAGAACAAGCAAGGATGAAGAGCTAGAGAGAGAAATCTCAGCAAGATGAAAGTCTTTTATAACTTAGTCATGGAAGTAACATCCCATCACTTTTACTGCATTTGATTCTTAAATAAATAAATAAATAGACTGGAGTACAATGGAATATTATTCAGCCTTAAAAAATAATAAGATCATGCCATTTGCCACAGGATGGATAAAACTGTAGGGTATTATGCTAAGTCAAATAAGTCAGACACAGAAAGAAAAATGCTGCATGATTTCACTTATATGTGGAATCTAAAAGAAAAAAAAAACTTGAATACTCAGAGAGAGAATAAAACAGTGTTTACTAGGGGCAGGAGAGGGGGAAGAGGAAATGGGGAGATGTTCACCAAAGGATACAACGTTGCAGCTACATAGGATGAATAAGTCTAGAAATCTAATGTACAATATGAGGACTGTAGTTAATAATGTCGTATTCAGGATTCTTGCCAAAAGAGTAGATTTTAGGTGCTCGTGGCACACCAAAAAAAGTAACTATGTGAGATGATGGATATGTTAATTTGCTTGACTCTAGTAATCTTTTCACTATGTATATGTATATCAAAACACCATGTTCTACACCTTAAATATACACAATAAAAAAATGAGTCCAGTCCACACCGAAGGGGTGGTCAAAGCATGGCCATCAGAAGGCAGTATCACTGGGAGCCATGTCACAAACAGCCCACCACAGGAGGCAGGGATAGACACCAGGAGATCATTTGGGATGTTACTGGTGTATTGTTAAAGCTATTGATATTTCTGTGGTTATCAATGTGTGGGGTGCTACTATCTAAAAATGGTTCCAAAAGCCTTGCTTTCTATGCAGATTCTGGATATATTTATCTCTGCAGTTGCTATGGTCTGAATGTTTGTGTCCCCCTATAATTCATATGTTGAAATTCTAACTCCCAAAGTGATAGTATTAAGAGGTAAGGCCTTTGGGAGATGATTGGGTTATGAGAGTGGAGCCCTCATGAATGGGATTAGTGCCCTTATAAAAGAGGCCTGTGGAGTTTGTTTGCTTTTCCACCATGTGAAGAGTCAAGAAATTTTCATCTACGAGAAAGTGGGCCCTCACTAAATTCCAAATCTGCGGACATCTTGATCTTGGACTTGCCAGCCTCCAAAACTGTGAGAAATAGATTTCTGTTGTTTATAGCTACCCAGTTTATGGTATTTTGTTGTGGCAGCCAGAACAGACTAAGACAGCGGCATCTTTTGGTCCCCAGCATAGACAATTTTTTACATTATGCAAATCTGTTTAGTTTCTTACAGTCCTGAACTTCCAGAACAAGATTTTTGATTCACCTACAAAAAGACAAGTCCTTGGATGACCTTGGCCAACCCAGCTCTTCCCTCTCTTGCTTGTAATTCTTGGGCAGAATGTATCCAGAATACAACATCCTGAGATAAGGAAGAAATGTCCTGAATGATCTGAGCTATGTCCTTATTCTTCCCAGAACAGGATGTTCTGCAGCACTTGTGCTCAGTGATGCAAGTGTTGCCCAGGGTATGAAACCCAGAGCAGAGTGCTTTCAGAGTTCCTCAGCTGTGGTGCAAAGTGGGGTATACACAGACAGGACTCCATTCACCCTGAGAAGCTTTCTTCAACCTTGGGAGACTGTCTTGCTATAGATCCTAGGCTTCGGTTTATAATTGCTGCCTATCTGTGAGGAATAAATTGTTTTGCCTAATGTATAAGTGCTCTGTCTCACTGGACTTCTGCTCTAGTAGCAGGGTTTATGGAAAATCTCCTACCAGACCTGGGAAATTTTGCACCATTTCTCCATTTTTCTAGTCACAATTTACCCAAACTGAGAGTCTAGGATGCTCAAATACAAAAACGAGACTATTAATATAAAGTGGAAGTTTTGAAATTACAGATCTTCCTTAAAAGAACTTAAGAGATAGTTAATTTTTTAAGGCAAGGCTCAAAGTCGTTTAATATAGGTTCAGTTCCTGGAATACTTTTTTCTTGCTCCATCTTCTCTCTTTCACTACTTTTACTTCAAAAGTCATTTACATGCTGACAAGTTCTAAAAATGTTCAAACTCTTCTTTTCCACGTTTCTGGTCCACATTTTAACTGTTCCCTGAGCATCTTCATCTGGTATCCTACAGAGACTGGAACTGAATTCATGCTCATTTCTAAGAACCTATTCTGTCACTTTTAGTTCATGGGCTTATCAAATTCATATGGTTTTCTATGTCAAAAACTTAGAAAGCATTTTAGGATTTTCTTCTCTCTTATACTCTGAATAATAACAATAATAAAACTAATAATATGAAGGAGATTTATGAATATTATATCCAATTATTACAATAACCCTGTTGGGTAGGTATAGTTATTTTTATCTTATTAAGAAGAAGAATAAACCAAGTTGTTTAAGATTAAAAAGCAAATTCATGGCAAAACCTAGAGTCAAGCCAGCTCTTCCAGGATGCAAATCTAGTGTTCTTTTTACTCTTAAATGTTGCTTCTCCAATCACCCACCAAGTCTTGTTAGTTCTATAGTCAGAAGCATCTCAGTATTCTAATCTCTCCCTTCTCAGTGTTTTGCCAAAGACTTAATCTAGAACTTGATTATTTCTTGCCTGGACTACTAAAAGCTTGTCCTATCTGTGTCCATCCTTATTGCAGTTTATATTATATAAAGGGTCATACCAGAGTCATCCTTCCAAAAAACAATACCATTTGTACCATTCCCTTTCCTAAATAGTTTATTGATTCTTATTACATGCAAAATCAAGGCTCAAATCTTAATTTAACGTTTTATTTTGACATTTAAGGTCCTTTTCAGGTTCTACCCTACTTCTGGGTTCAGAAATCCACATGTATTCTCTATCATAGAAATTCCAAATTTCCCTTTTTCTTTGTCTGTGTTTGACCTATTTCCTAGAATGCCATGCCCTCTCTCCTCTAACTATAAAAGTCTCACCCATACTTGAAGATCTAGTTCAAATGTTACCTCCTCTGTGCAGGTTTTATAAATTTAGGTAAAGCTAGTCTCTCCACCTCCCGGTTTCTCAGAACTAATTTCTGCTTACATTTCTTCCTCTAACAGTGGACCGTGAGATCCTTAAATAGTGACTGTCTTTATCTTTGTATTCCTAGTACTAACCACATTAAGACATTCTATAAATATTTATTTTTACAAATAAAATTATTTATATATCTAATTCAGATATTTAAAAATGTACAGATAAATTGTTGGTATGTAATAGAGGGCTACCTTTTGACTGAATTTTATAGATGCCAGTAAGGATATTATTTGTCATCGTGTTAATACACACCTTACGTATATTTTGAAATTTTTTTATAAGATGGAAATCCTTTCTGCTCTTCTCAGTATGAATGCATTAGATAGACTGAATAAGAGTAATTCAATTAAGTTGCATATTTTATACCAATGGCATGCTGTCAGTCTTAACTAACCGGAAGAAGTAGCTAGTAAATTCATTTGTTAAAAGCCAGATGAGATGTATGGAAAGTACTCAATGTTTAGGGCAGGCTAATAAAGATGTTATGAAGGTCTTGAGGCTGTTCGTTTATTTTTTCTTGCCTTTAACATACTGCAAATATATCATCTGTGTAGAGGAGGAAAACAAAGTCTTTTCCTTTTATCTTTCTAGGTTCTCCGCTGGGGCACCTGTTACAAAACACAGATTAACAAGAGAAAAATCAACAGAAGTTTATTAACATGTATATCTCATATGGACACGGGAGAAATTCAAGGATGAGTAAACTGAAATAGATGACTAGATACTGGGCTTAAATACCATCTTCAGGTAAAACAAAGAAAGAAGGGTGCGGGGGAGGCAAATTATGGGAAGGTGATCAGGAAAGGTATAGTAAACGAGAGTAAGGTTTGTTATGCAAATTTAAATCAGTGCCTTCTGGTAAGGGTTAAGAGTCTCTTGAGATTTAGAGTCATCCTTCTTCAGGTACAGAGAGAGAGGCACCTTTACAAGTGGAGATTTTCTTTATAAATGTAAATTTCTCTTACAAAAGGGCAACGTATTCTGTTTTCAAGGCTTTACCTATGTATGGTGTTTCTCAAAATAATCAGCTCAAAATAATCATTATGCCAAAAAGGCATATTTGGAGTGGCATGTTCTGGTTTCCTACAGTCATATTTTTGTTGGAATATTCTGGACGCCTACACTTGCTTCTTGTTTTCTTCAAGTCTGTACAGAGGCTAATCTGCATCTAACTGACACTGTTGTCTATTGAGTGTTTTAAATAATCTCATCACCAGCTTTTTAGGAATGGCAACAACTAAGATATTTTCGCTGTTGCTTTAATCTTGTTTAGGTTAATTTATTCAGTAATACTTTAAATTTTCAAAGGATTTTTTTTTCTGTTTTCTAGAAGATGATTATATTGATGATGGGTTTCACAATTTGCTGCTGGTAAAGAGATTTTCCTTAAAAAGTGTTTTTATGTACATGTACATGGCCTTAAAACAGTGGTTTTACAAAAAAGATTGTATTAATTAAGAAAGCCAGGAATAGCAGAAAAATTTTTGATTTATATGTTACATTGTTCTTTTTAAAATTACTTTATTTTTTAAATTGACAAAATTGTCTGTATTTACTGTGCACAACATAATGTTTCAAAGTATATACACATTGTGTAATAACTAAACTAGCTAATTAACATATGCATTACCTCACATAGTTATCATTTCTGTGGTGAGAAGACTTACCATTCACTCTTTCAGCAATTTTTAAGAATACAATATGTTGTTATTGATTATGGTCAACCAAGTCATACAATAGATCTCTTGAACTTATTCCTCCAGTCTAACTGAAATTTTGTATTCTTTGACCAATATCTACACAACCCCCACCCCCAACCACCTCAACTCCTGTAAATGATCATTTTACTTTCTTGTTCTATGTGATCAACGTTTTTAGATTTCAAACATGAAAGAGATTATGCAGTATTTGTCCTTCTGTGTCTGTCTGATTTCACTTAACGTAATGTTCTCCAAGTTCACACATGTTGCAAATGCATGATTTCCTGTTAGTGTATTGTATATTGACTTTGTATCCTGCAACTGATTCTTTTATTAGTTCTAACAGGTTTTTGCTGGAATCTTTAGGGTTTTCTGTTTATAAAATCATATCACCTGCAAACATGGACAATCTGAGTTCCTCCTTTCTGCTTTGGATGCTTTTTATTTTTTCTTTTAACACATTGCTGTGGCTAGGACTTCCAGTACTAATGTTGAATAGAAGTGGTGAGAATGGGAATTCTTGTCTTGTTCTAGATCATGGAGAAAAAGCTGTCAACTTTTCCCTGTTGAGTGTGGTGTTAGCTGTGGGTTTGCCAAAAATAGCCTATATTGTGTTGAAGTACTTTCCTCCTATACCTAATTTGCTAAGGATTTTTATCATGAAAGAATGTTGAATTTTGTCTACTGCTTTTTTCTGGATTTATTGAATTGATCATATGGTTTCTGTCCTTCATTCTATTAATGTGATGTATTACATTTATTCATTTGCACACGTTGTTCCATTTTTGCATCCCTAGGATGCATCCCACTTGATCATGGTGAATGATATTTTTAATGTGCTGTTAAATTCAGTTTGATATTGTTTTGTTCGGGATTTTTAAAAATCTGTGTTCATCAGGAATGTTGAAATATCAATTTTTTT